>NC_061516.1:5602500-5882500 GCF_022379125.1 Scophthalmus maximus
GAGTACAAAGGAGCCTAATGATGTGATAAAGTGATAAAGAGGATAACGGCAGATAAGAACAACAGAGGAGCGAAGCATTTGACTTCGACACACTGTTAGTGCCTAGTGCAGGACAGGATGCAGAAACCACTTCATAAAGCTCGGAGGGGGGACTCAAAGTGAAGTCTCACAGCTGTGACATGGGATCCTCAAATGCTTCGTATAGATGGAATCAGGAAATGATTTATAATTTAATAAATCACGGTTGTGTGAAGACCGAGTCCAGAACGGAGAAGAACAAACCTGAAGTGTCTCATGGGTTTTAGTACAAGTTGTTGTAGTGATAATAATAATAATAGTGATGTAACAGTTATTCAGAATCAGAATTATTTTATTGATCCTATGGAGATATTTGGTTTTGTCACAGTTGCTCCACCCAAGAATATAAATATATACAGACCTAGAGAATGATTGATGCGACACTTCAAAGTTTAATTGGAAATAAAGCAAATTTGGTCTTGCACTTCTCCCAAGAAATGTGAACACATATGTCTTAGTCTGCTCACTTTTCTTAAAACATTATTATTTCCATCAGCCGTCAGTTCACACTACAAGACTCGCCATCCTCCTCTGTGTAACAAACTCCTTTGGTTAACAATTTGAAGTCTCCGAGGCAAAAGAAGGAAGGATTGAGTTGGAATTCAATGTGATAATCTGTGGCGCGCCCCTTTACAATCAAATTAGGCCGATGATGTATCAGCCGATATGAACCTTTCACAGACATCATCTGATTTGATCGGACTCTGCAGGACTTTTTGGCCTCGCGGGGAATCATTTAAAGTTTGTTTTTCCTTGAAACATTGCAAATGAACTTGGTTCAAAACTGCTCTGCAGCAGTACGGTGACAACGACTGGACAGAGTGACGAGTGCTTTTCATCCAGTTGGTAGTTTCAACACTGAGTGAAAAAAACTAAACCCCCTCCACTTCCCCATTTGTGTGCCGACATGGTACAGTTACGCAGTAATGTTTAGGCTGAACCCCTCTCTTGGCAGAAGGTTTAACTGCATGCGTTCAGAGTGACCCACATACTGTAAGGGGGTACATAGTGTTCCAGAACCTCAGCCAATCAGAAACAAAGACACAGCGTCCCTTTACCGAGGCAGAAGCATCTGACCAGTCAATAACGGGACAATGGTTTGAGAACAGATTGTACAGAGTTTGATAAGAGCCTTTTAAGTGTGTTGGAAAGAACCTCAGCCAATCAGAAACAAAGACACAGCGTCCCTTTACCGAGGCAGAAGCATCTGACCAGTCAATAACGGGACAATGGTTTGAGAACAGATTGTACAGAGTTTGATAAGAGCCTTTTAAGTGTGTTGGAAAGAACAGTCCTATTTGACAACATGGCCCAAGAAGAGGAGATGACCTGTGAATGCATCTTGCGACACCTCTGCAGGTTGCGGGACAAAGTTTACTGATAGGAAAGTACAAAACAGAAAGAGGAGAATGTGTTTGTATGTGTGTGTGTGTGTGTGTGTGTGTGTGTGTGTGTGTGTGTGTGTGTGTGTGTGTGTGTGTGTGTGTGTGTGTGTGTGGGTAAACTGCGTACCTGTACACGTAAGGTCCCCGCTGCTCCACCATGGGCTTCTCCCCTTTCAGGACCTCCTTGGGGTTGAGGACGTTGAAGAAGTAGACGGACATGAAGAAGGGCACAGGGATGTCCTTCCACATGGTGTAGGACAGATCATTCTGTGGGTCGATCACCGTGTTCTGACATGAGAGGGGAGAAGAAAAAAGTTGTTCAAATAGAAAGTCGCTTAACAACAAATAAATCAAAGTATCAAAGCTATTGACTGACTGATCGTTGCAACTCTACAATAATTCAGTGTGAATGAACGGACATGCCTGAATACATATTACCATTAAGTACAAAAGTCGGCAGTTCAACTATATTCCCACTGGCAGAGTGTTGGCAGCAATGGCATGTGTGAGTTGTAACTCTCATCATGGATTGCATTATCTTGCCATGTGCATGTTCAGAAGATAGTCAATGTCAATCATGCTTCCCCAACACCTCAAGATGATGCTTTCTTTTTCATTGGGTACTAGTAATAAAAATATTCACATTGACGAAGCTGCAATCAGAGAATTTGGACTACTACTTGAAGCGGTTAATCGATTATCAAAATAGTTGGCGATTAATTTAGTTATCGATTACTAATCGATTAACTGTTGCAGCTCAACCTTCTATCTACAATGATTTCACTTCTGAGAATGGGGGGGGGACTGTGCACAACAATGGCTGTGATGAAATCTTCCTGTTCAATTGGAACTGTCATTGTCCAAATGTTGATGGACAGGCACGCCCATTATAAATATTATCATTATTGTTTCCTTCATGTATTTCTTCTCCCGTAGCCTCGAAGCCCTCCGACACTTGCGGGCGAGAGACCCCCGCCTCTGCGCACGGGTCCCCGCCGCCGGCCGCCCGCCGCTCACCTTGACGATCTGGTCGTCGATGATCATCGGACCCACGAACGTCAGGACGACCCCGAACGCCACGGTCAGGACCCCGGCCACCATGAAGCCGACGGCCACTCGAGACTTGTCCACGGCCATGGTCGCCCGGGTCTCGTGTCTCTTCCCCTCGCGTGTGCACAGTCGCGGCGTCCCGGCCGGCGGGGCTTGTTTACGTCCGCGGGCTGGTGCGGGGGGGCGGGCGGACGGGGCGGACTCGCTGCGAGTGGCCCCCGCGAAGTTCTCGGCATCAAACGCTGTGGTTCCCGGTGAGTGTGCAGCCGCGCGAGTGACAGTCCGCTCTCAGGTCGACAACTGTGTTTACCTGCCGCCGCTGTCGTCCCTCCTATATATACACACAGCGACTTTATTCCCGGGCCACGCCTCCGCGCCGCGGCGCACGGGATTCTGGGAATTGTAGTGCCCGCTCGTCCTGCACGCGCCGACTCTCACCCAGTGGAGGAAGTTTCCAGACGCCTCGCCCAACGTATGTAGGGGAGAGTATAAGGGCCAGGCACGAGAGAAGAAATGAGAGGAGGAAGACCTTTTTTTTTTGTTTATCTCGCGTTTCCAGAATAAAGTCGAAATGTCGAGAATAAAGGGCTGCACGGTGGTGTAGTGGTCAGCACTTTCGCCTCACAGCAAGAAGGTTCTGGGTTCAACCAGGGCCTTTCTGTGTGGAGTTTGCATGTTTGTCTTCCCCGTGTGGGTTCTCTCCAGGTTCTCGGGCTTCCTCCCACAGTCCAAAGACATGCAGAATGGGGTTTGGTTAATTGGAGACTCTAAATTGACCGTAGTTGTGAATGTGAGAGTGAATGGTTGTCCGTCTCTGTATGTGGCGCTGCGATAGGCTGGCGACCTGTCCAGGGTGAACCCCGCCTCTCGCCCAATGTTAGCTGGGATTGGCTCCAGCCCCCCCCCCCCCCCCCCCCCCCCCCCCCCCCCCTCTGACAATAAAGTCTAAATGTCAAGACTAAAGTTGAAATACTACGAGAATAAATTCGAAATGTCTAGAATAAAGTTGAAGTGTGGAGATTAAAGTTGAAAAACTACTTTGAGTATAAGGTTGAAAATTGTGACCCGGAAGCACTTTTCAGCAGCACTAAAAAAAACGGGTGTTGATGTTTTGCTAGCCAGTTTGCGTTCCTCGTCACTTTGCTAATGTTAGGGTAAATGTTACACAGTCCAGTATATGCACCTTAAACTTGTTTGCGATCTGCCAGTGGCGGGTGTTTGCTAGGACTCGGGGGGGGGTTGGCCTCGTGGTCAAGGTTCAAGGTTCAAGGTATATTTATTATCCCCGGAGGGCAATTTGGTTTCCAGACAGCAGTCAGGTTTACGCGTCAGTCTCCCCCAGGGCCGGACTGGTCATCGGGAAGTTCTCCAAAATCGCTAACTGCCCCTTTAATATCTGTATGCGTTTACAGATTTATCTCCCAGCTATACACATTTGCAGATTCGTTTACGGACACATAAATCTGATCACGCACACGCAGATTGAGATGCAGAGAAATCTCCACACACGCACACAAATAATATTGCTACAATACTGGCCCCATAAAATACTCCATTTCTAATTTGATTTTATTTAATCACCAAAACATTTTTATAAAACAGATGACGGTGACAATGATAACATAACAGGCCAAAATAATAATGATGGATGCATTGTATACATCATTTTTGATGAGTTGATACACCGCTGGAGAGCAGACTAGTAAAGGTCTCACCTCACCTGATCAAAATGTATTTTTTCATTCATCATTTGTTTCATTTCTCTAAATTCTAAAACTAAAACTTGTGACTAGAGCTGTTAAATAATGTCACTGAGAACAACATCTGCTTCTGACACTAGGTAGTACAAGTAACAGAAGTTGGAAATACTCAAGAAAAGTACAATGGTCCTCAAGTACAGTCCTTGAAGAAATGTACTTTATTACTTCCCACCACCATTAATGTATAATAATAACAATAATAACTTTATTTGGGAGTGCTTCACAAAGAAGCATGAATAAAAAACAAGACATCTGGAAAAAAAGAGAGATTTGACGCATGAATTATAAGGACGACTGACGTTTCTCAGTCTCAGTTGCCCAGGTCGACCTCAGGCCTTGACCGACAGGGCATCATGTGAGAACTTCAGCGATGGGCTGGTGAGCAAATCTGGTGATTTGGTTGAAAGGCTGGCAGCTGCACCTCTAACGCCATTGAGCCAAGTGATCACTTGGCTCAATGGCGGTTCAGACGTGTAAACGCTGCATTGAAGGAATCCAAATGAGCTCTAACAAAAAGCCTGATCTCAATCTAGATATACAGTATATCTCATGTAAATGCACGACATTGTGATTGACGCTGCAGGGAAGCTGGTTTGACCCGCATAAGGTCGGGTCTCATGCCAAAGGGTCACCAGATGTGAGGGGGGGGGGCGACAAGGTTCAGAGCCTCAATGTTTAATTCATTGTCCAGACTTTGTCTGAAATTGTTGATTTCATTTCTCTATCATATTAAATTTCTCTGTGGTGGAACTGAATAATACACCTCATAGACACCCGGAGCGGGACGAGTGGCCCCCAACAAAAAAATGTGTGTGAATGTGAGTTGCAAAATGGTTTGCATTTCATAAACCTTGTCCATGTTTCTGTGTAATATCTGCAAAGTAGAGTGATACCTTAACACAAACACTAACCCTAACCCTAACACACAAAAAATACAGTTCAAAAGACAATCCAGTTATTCAAAATGTTTTAGTTCTGATAAGAAACCTGCGTGACTTCAGGCAGCCTGTGTTTTTACACTTCTACATGTTAACATGCTGAACACTGATGTCTTGTCTCCTTTCTATTCTCTTAGTTAATGGTTCAAAACATCCTCCCACCCCACCCCAACACACACACACACACACACACCCACGAAACCCCCGGGCACTTTTGCCTGCAGCATGAGTGCGCATGGGGACACCTGCGTCAAAACCGCACCCTCCAACTCCCCAGCTGCGTCCAGCTGTGTGTGTGCAACAGGTTGGATGCAATTATGCAAATAAGTCCGACGCGGGCCGAAACTTGGGCTCTCGTATGCATGTGCTGCAGAGGAAACACACTGATACACGCGCACAGTTTTTTTTAAACTCCTCACGCTGGGGGAATGTGACGCGCCGCATGTCCAATAAACGCGCAAATTGGGAATGATCTGTAGAATCTGTTTGCATGAACAACCCCCGTCATTTTTGAGTTTAGATTTTTTTTTTTGTCACGTGGAAAAAAATGTTTAGTGTTTGGGATGGAACTTCTATTGGGCTGCAGCAGGAGGGGACCGGGAGAGCCAGCTGGAGAAGTGTGATGCTCCGCGCGTCAAGGGAGAGTGCAAATGTACCCAATCCTTTAATTGGCTCACATATACACTGTGGATCCCAATGTCCACTGTCCCACTGAGAGACACCTGTGTACACCTGAACATTAGACTGTGTGACCGTTTATAGCTGCCTTATATGCCATTCTTGCAATAGCAATAATATCACAGAAATATACTGTTGCAGCCGACCTTGGTATTTGAGTGTGTCCTGTGTGCACACGCATGGAGATTTACAGACCTTATTATGAAGCGAGAGAAAAATACTTGAATACTCTTAGAATCAGATGATGGTGTGACTTACTTTAATGATCTGGTCCTTCATCACGGCCGGTCCCACAAAGAGAAGAACTGCCCCGAACAGCACCGTCAGAACGCCCGTCACTATGAATCCAACAGCCACTTTGGATTTGTTGACGCGCATGGTTGCAAAAAAAAACCAAACCAAACGAGGATTGACACGAGAGGATGAGAAGAGAATGAAGTGCCCGGCTGCCTCTCAGGTCCTATCTGAGCTTTCCGACCGTTGTCGACGCGCGATGGGTCGAGGGGAAGCTGCAGTCCGGCGCGCCGGCGCTATTTAGACTGTGCGCACCCCGCCCGTCCGAGAGGGGCGGGGTGCGCACCTCTTGTCAATTGTCTTGTTCCGAATCCATGCACATTCACGCAAAAGTCACACTCCAGTCAGATGACAGCTGCATTCGTCATTTCATGGTTTATTTCATTAAAAAAAACAGAACATTTGGTCACCAGCGGTTCGCAATTTAGAGAAAGTGACAAACGTTCCCGAATACGCCCCCTTTGTCCAGATCAGTGCCGAATTGTAATGGGTTCTTTCGTGGCCCATGTCCCGTCCTTCCACCAAGTCTAGTGGAAATCTGGAGGTGTTGTGTGATCCTGCTGACAACCATCCAACCGACCGACCAACCGACCGACCAACCAACCGACCGACCGACCGACCAACCGACCAACCAACCGACCGACCAACCGACCGACCGACCAACCAACCGACCGACCATCCGACCGACCAACCGACCGACCAACCAACCAACCGACCGACCAAAATCAGCAAAGTTCATACGTCCAAGGCCCAACGGTCCCCTCACAACTACAATCAAATAGATTAGAGGAGGATCTGTGTTTGGATATCAGTCCCCTATATGCTATATTTCTGTCATCAATATTCATGCATTATTAATATTATTATATAGAGTTTTTTTTGCATCATCCTGCTGACAGAGAAACAGAGGTGAAAACATCTGGATCTACCTCAACTGGTTGGGGTGAGAGGAGAGGTGTGTGTAAAAAAAAAGAGGGGGGGGGGGGGGGGGGGGGGGGGGGGGGGGGGGGGGGGGGGGGGGGGGGGGGGGGGGGGGGGGGGGGGGGGGGGGGGTGTTAGTGGGGCCGGAGCAGTTATGTAACTGTTGTATTTAAGCACTATGTCAGACTGGATGTCAAAATGATGATCAAAATAGTGAAGTGATAATAACAGCTGCAACAACACTGTGCAGGAGTCGAGCAGCGAGCGCTCTGGATGCCTAATGATTAGAAAACAGCAGATGGTAAACGGGACGACGCTTAATATTGCGGCTCCTCGCGTCTACATCTGTGATCTTCTCGCTCCACGTGAGCCTGAACACTGCTCCGGCTCCTCTGGCAGGTCCCTACGAAGGGATCGTAGGATCCTGACCCCCCTTAAAAAGGTTGGAGGTCCCGTCCCCCGGCCCCCTCTCCCGTTAAATGTCTTCTCAAAACTCACTTTTATCATACGCCCCCCCCCCCCCCCCCCCCCCCCCCCCCCCCCCCAACTGATGGTGTTTGTAGTGATCTTCCCCCAGAGGAAAAGTCAGGGGATCACCACAGTTGCTTACGATGCATTAACTGGACACCATGAATGTGAGTACAAGATTTCATGGCAATCCGTCCAACGAGTGTGGATGTACTCCAGTCTGGACCGACGGAGCCACGGCTCCTCTTTGGAGTCGCTCCATCTGTCCAGGGTTGTTCCTTGAGCCATCGATCACGTTGAACTGTGGCATGTTGTCACGTAGTTAAACCCTCTGAAAGTCCCCGTGCCGAATGCTTTCCTGGTCCCGTTATAAAGCTGTCTCTGTGAGATGAAGAAACCGGGGGAACATTCCCATCAAACGCCGCTCACGGATGTGGCCCCCGACCTCGCTCCAGGACAGAAACCGTTAACCACTGATGATGTTTAATACCTCGCACATCTTTATCCATGGATTTGGTGAATTTGGCGGATGAAGAGCTCCTCTCTTACAGAACATGCACATGATCGCTTCAGACATATTAGAGGGATACGAGGGCACAGAGCCGCGGCCGACCACAGCCCCTCATCTGACTTGCGCTGTGAAATTCCTCGTCCTCAGATCAGTTTTAGGCTTTTAATGCACGACTTGTGCTCCTGCGTTGCCACAGACTGAGGTACGTTTTCCTCACATGCTTTCCTTCCTGAACGCTGACGGTGGCAATTAATAAAACAGAAGTATGACAACCGTTCGGCCTGAAGCGTCCATAAGCTTCCCCTCAATGTCATGTGTTTTCCAATGTGATGCATGTGTCAAACGTACTAAAAGATTATGTTCATCTTTAACACTGAGTTGTCAGCCATCAAGGGCTCAACAGCTATGTACCAGGAGTACAATGTGTAATAAGTGAGCACATTAACTGTACTATACTACCATAATTCAAAGGCAGATATTGTACATTGTTCTATTTGTAACAGTATAAAAATCTGTATCTAGTTGTTGTTAGTTTCAGCAAACTTTCCCTTCCACACGTCTCACATGGTTTCATTTCAATAACTGCTTGAGGCTCAATATTTCTCCCCCCCCCCAAAAAAAATAAAGCAAGGATGGGAGAGGTCTTAAGAACTGACTCCTGATTTGCGTATCAGGACTTTTGTTTTCCTCTTTGCTCTCCATGAATCGTCTGCAGCTGCGGTGATATTTTTTGACTCAGCGACTCGCACACAAGCAGAGGTTTTTCACATACAGTATGTGAAAGTAATATTTAGAATGAAAGTGAATCCTGTTTGTGACCGTGTGACCATCTCTCCAGAAGACACAAGACAGGCAGTGGTCTGGCTTCCATCTCCTGGACTGATGACGTGTCGTGTTGCCATCTTCATTTTCGCTTGATGATAATTTCCGATATTGTGCTGCGTCAATGGAAAAGACTTTGTTGTATTTACTGTCTCTGCCGGAGCACTGGTTTAGAAAGGCCCCATGTTCTCCCCCTTCTTCTTTTGGTATAATGGCGGTCGACACCCAGTGTTTAAGGTTTCATCATTGCCACCTACTCGCTCGGTCGTGTCTTCAGTCCCGTGGGACACAGGGACACCCGAGAAAAAGTACAATGTGTTTGTCAGAACCATATTTTTTGTTGTGACCCTGACTTGAGAAATATTTGTGAACATCACTTCACAGGTTCAAAATCCGATTGACTCTGATGTGAGGCCCCGTGCAGACACGACTGCCACTGTTTTCAAGCCCTGCGAGGCAACGCAAGGCCTTTAAACGAGGCCAATCATCGGTTGGACACGGCTCCCAAAAGATCTCTCATTTACACAAACAGAACAGCAGCGATGTGTTTTTTTAAATCTGGCATTTGTTGAGGACAGGATCAAACAGCCGATCTGTTATTGGTTACCGCTGGCATTTCAATTCTCCCACGTGAAATGAGCACTTGGACGTGATCAAGGCTTCCCGTCCTGTCGGTTATGCAATGGTGTTTTAACCCCAGTTTTAATGTTCCTGTTTTTTTTCTTTTCATCATCAACTTTCATATCCACTGGAAACACATCAAACTTTGATAGCGTTTTAAAAAAGAATGAATTGTAAGCATGTGATGAGACATAGGTAGGGATGGGAAACTAAACCAAACCAAAAGAGGCTTTCATCAGTGTTGTGTGAAGATGTAATAATGAATCATAATAACAAGTACAACTATCACTGTACATTTATCACGACATTGAACACCGGCATCCAAACAGTCTGTTATCTACAATACCTGTCCCGAACCTGGGGGACATGACCACCACCAAGGGTCACAGGGCCAATCTGAGGGTTCACACCAACCAGGACATAACAAGCACAGCAGCAAAAAAACCAAAAACATTTAAAAGTGTTAACTTTTTACCAGCCTTTTCTGTCCTTCTTTCTTTTCCTTGCGAAACATAGCATAGCATCTACTAGTAAACTCAAACAGCCTGAAGAGTTGAGCTCTCTTTCGTCATTTGTTACGGTATTTCACTGCGGGACGCGCTCCCCATGCTGTTCCCCCCTGAAGCTATTTTGCACTGCGTCGGTCTTGACTGGCAGGCAGACGGGACATCATGAGGAGGGTCTCCGTCGTACTGTAGTACCCTAATGTAGCCTAACATCATCTCATCTGTCTAAAATCCCCCTCAAGCGGACTAGCAAAATGTCCAGAGTTAAATAAGTATAAGATAAAACGTTCTTCCAGCTACATTGATGGAAACACGGCGACCAGCTCAGTGATGTGCCTTTGTGATGTTCTGGCGCGAGTGCTAGGCAAAGCCTTGTAAAATTCATCACCGGCCCACCTTTTTTTTCTTCATCCCGTAACACTTTTAAAAAATATCTCATCTTTGAAAAAGAGAAATTGGAAGAAGAAAAAAAAGCCTTGGCCCCATATTTCCCGACTCCTCAGTTATCATCCCAACATCCTCGATCCGCCACGGCAAATCCCAGGCACAATACATGCATCAGATGATATATAATATAACAAATGGCGTGTGTGAAGATATAGACAGAAACTCAACAACTGTGTGTGTGTCTGTTCACATTCATGTGTGTTCAGACCGATCCCTTCCTGAGGCGTGAGGCCCCACCGCTGGAAAATACCAACTGCAGAGGCATCGTCTGTCCACCAGGTGTCAGGGCTGACCCTTGTGTCTTTTTTCTTTTTATGACAACTTTGAGTGAGAGGTTGTTGTGAGGAGAATCTTTGACGCACAGGTAGAGAACCCTGGTGAAGAATGAATGAGAAGGTCACTTGACAGCAGAGGGACAAGGGCTCGGTTGGCTCAACAAAGCAGCATTTAATAATAAGCGCATTCAAGCTCGACCTCTGACCTTTTGGGTCCTTTTCGGTGAATCACACCCGTTTGTCAACTGCACGTTCAAGATGTCAGCTCATTTAAAATGTTTTTTTTTTAAGATACGAAGATTCTGTGCCGATGATCAGTAACTATTCCAAACTGCAGTAATTGGGGGGGGGGGGGGGAGCTCCATACATTACACTGACATAACAGACCTCCATTAGAACGCTTGTCTCCACCTACCGATTATACTAACTCACATTTCAGTTTGATTCACTACCGCAAAGATTTGTCAACACATTGTTTGATTCCTGCTCGTCCGTCCCTTATTCTTGAATGTCACATCTCAGTGACATTCAAGAATAGAATTTTATTGAACTTTGCACAAATGTTCACTCGCCCTCAGGATGAGCTGATTGGATTTTTTTGCAGTCAAAGGTCACTGTGCACTCGAACCCTACACAGCCAAGGGAAGGGAGCACACACTCATTTTGACACAATTTCACAGCGATAGGATAAAATGACGATTTGTGATGACATTTCAATATCCAAAAGGTTCGAAGGTCAACTTCTCTGCTCTGCAAAATCACTCCTCTGGACATCATTTAACCATTTGACTCACAGGCAGAAGCGGGCGGGGGGATCACACCATATTTCCTGCAACTTGTCTGGATGGCAGAGACGTACGAGCGCGAGGTGTGTGGCAGACGGGAAGCCTTGATGACACAGTGCTCATTTCATGTGGGAGAAGTGAAATGCCAGCAGTAACCAAATAGCAGATCAGATGGTTGATTCTGTCCTTATCAAATGCCAGATAAAAAAAAACTCCCAAAACACTGGCTGTCTGTCTGTGTAAATGGAAGTTCTCAGACAGATTTGGGAGCCATGTCCAACTGATGCTGGGCCTCGATTAAGGCCTCGAGTTTCCTCACAGGGGCTTGAAAACAGTGGCAGTTGTGTCTGTACGGGGCTCACATCTGGGTCGATGAGAAGGGGCGTCTGAAAATATTTCAGAAGTTCGCCGTCGTAAATCAACTGTCCTTAATCTGTACGATGAATCTGCATGAGAAATTAAAGTCTGTGCATGTTAAGATTTTTAGGGTTAGGGTGGGAAGCAGCTACTCTGAGGCTATTTACACGGGACGGACACACATTTGATGTATTAAACAAAAAATGTCTTGGTGAGATAACAAACGGATCCCATATCTATGCCTCTGTGTGTGTGTGTGTGTGTGTGTGTGTGTGTGTGCGTGTGCGTGCGTGTGTGCGTGTTTGTGTGTGTGTGTGTGTGTGTCAGGCACACATAATACACACATACACACAATGCAATCTCCAAACTCACGTGTGTGACAATGAGAAGATTCTATATAACCACCATTTAAGTTATAACTATAACTCAACGTTTAAGATATGACTGGAGGCCCATTGGAGGGATGGGAAACTCACTGTCATCATATTTGACACCTACAAAAATACAACATCATTTCCTGGTTTCTCTTTCAGAAATTAGAAATTATTTTTTGACTAAAGTCGTTTTAAAAATATATACACTTTTCTGTCAAACCGATAATCAATGCAGCTCTGGAAATCACCAATGGCTAATAACCAGTCCACTCATATCTGGGTTTTTTTAAACAATCACTTTTCCCCTACTAACATCTGAGTCACCGACTTGTGCCAAGTTTGAAGATGCATTCCCTGAGTTATTGTGTTCACAAGGCTAAAAACATGGTTGTTGTTTTTTTTTTTAGCACACAGTCATCTTGACCTTTGACCACAAAGTTTGGGCCAAATTTGAAGGGAAATTCCCTGGAGGCGTTCCAGAGATATTGCTTTCAACGGGACAGGCAAGACAACCTGACCTGCCACTGGCTGCGGCTGTCACTGGTGTGGAGATGTTAAATCAACTGTGTTGAGAAAATTAAATAAGAAAATGAGAAATTTGTAACTACATTTTCACACCACACGTGATCAGGTGTTGTGGGGCCCAAGCTAAATATTTCATGGGAGCAACTGAGATAAAAGGTTTACTAATCTTTCTGTCTGCTTGTTCGGTGACAGTGATTAGGACGGCCCTCGCCCCAGTTCAATCTGTTCAGTTATGAGCGCAGGTTTCTTTTTGTTTTTCTCGCTGCACACACGTGAAAAGAATCTGTTGGACCACACGTTGGGCGGTATGACCCCACACCGCTGGGAACTTGTTGCACAGGTGCCAGGTGCTTGTCCCGCCTCCGTCACGAGGGTGTGTCCTGTGCTCTGCGTACGCTGTCGTGCAAACAGAGTTGTACACCTGCATCCTCCATTCATCAGCGAGTCACGGGGACTCTCGCAGGTCCGACAGCAGCCAAACAACTCGTCCCACTGCGCCGCTGCCGTCCTGCGGAGGAGCTCTGATTTTACTGGAGCCAGTGCTTGTGTCGGGGTCAAATAGGCCCAAACAGACACACACTCGTCCATGGAGATTGAAAGCATGGTGGCAAACAGCGCTCTTGTCCGAGCCCGGGAAGGTAAGTAGTGACTTTGATTTTCATTATGTTCTATGTTTGTAAAATGTCATTTCTTCGTTTTTTCGAAAGAAGCCAACGTGACAAGACGACATGTGACAGGATGTCAAAGGATGACAGCTGCTCACAGTCGTGACATAACCCCCGTGTGGAGCACGGGGAGTTTTTGCTTGGGTGATCTGAGGACAGTCGGGGCTCAGGGATGAGGGATGATGAAACCGGTCGCAGATTAGTCCACCACTTTTTTTCCCTCCACATCTTTGGGTTCAGTCTTGTTTATCCTCGGTGAACACTGACATCGAGTACTGAACACTTTTGAATTAAAAACTGAATCAGAGAGCAGTCAGTCAGTCAGACAGGACCTGGGAAACAAATCTCATTTCTCATGTGAGTGAAATGTGCCACTACCGTCGAGTGCCAGTGAAACGTAGGTGTAATCTTCCGAAAGCAGCAGCGCGGCTGCTTGAGGATGAAAGTGAGTTGCAGTGTAATGTGGTCCCACAGGCTCTGCTTACCTGTTCCCAGAGCTATTAATAGTCCATCCACTGTAGTGGAGCATGCTATTGTCTGAAACCTGAAGGGCCAGGCACACGCATGTACGCCTGCCAGTTAATGACACACATAGAAGAAGATGTGTCAGTCATCACTACGGTAATATTGTTTACGTCACAAAATATATTTTATTTTGACTGATCTGTCTGTCTGTCTGCCTGTCTGTCTGTGTGTCTGTCTGTCTGTCTGTCTGTCTGTCTGTCTGTCTGTGTGCCTGTCTGTCTGTCTGTGTGCCTGTCTGTCTGCCTGTCTGTCTGTCTGTCTGTCTGTCTGTCTGTCTGTCTGTCTGTCTGTCTGCCTGCATGTCTCTCTGTGTGTGTGTCTGTCTGTCTGTCTGTGTGTCTGTCTCTCTGTGTGTCTATCTGTGTGTCTGTCTGTGTGTCTGTCTGCCTGTCTGTCTGTCTGTGTCTCTCTCTGTGTGTGTGTGTGTGTCTTTCTGTCTGTCTGTCTGTCTGTGTGCCTGCCTGTCTGCCTGTCTGTCTGTCTTTCTGTATGCCTGTCTGTGTGTCTGACTGCTTGCCTGCCCGTCTGCCTGCCTGTCTGCCTGCCTGCCTGTCTGTCTGTTTGCCTGCTTGCCTGTCTATCTGTCTGTGTGACTGCCTGTCTGCCTGTCTGCCTGCCTGCCTGTCTATCTGTGTGACTGCCTGTCTGCCTGCCTGCCTGCCTGTCTGTCTATCTGTCTATCTGTCTGTCTGCCTGCCTGCCTGCCTGTCTATCTGCTTGCCTGCCGGTCTTTCTGTCTGTCTGTTTGTCTGCCTGTCTCTCTTTCTTTCTGCCTGTCTGTCTGTTTGTCCGTGTGCCTGTCTGTCTGCCTGTCTGCCTGCCTGCCTGCCTGTCTGTCTATCTGTCTATCTGTCTGTCTGCCTGTCTATCTGCTTGCCTGCCGGTCTGCCTGTCTGTCTTTCTGTCTGTCTGTTTGTCTGCCTGTCTCTCTTTCTTTCTGCCTGTCTGTCTGTTTGTCTGTGTGCCTGTCTGTCTGTTTGTCTGCCTGTCTGTCTTTCTGCCTTTCTGTCTTTCTGCCTGCCTGTCTGTTTGTCTGCCTGTCTGTTTGTCTGCCTGTCTGTCTTTCTGCCTGCCTGTCTGTTTGTCTGCCTGTCTGTCTTTCTGCCTGTCTGTCTGCCTGCAGGTGGAGGGAGTAAAGGCAGAAGCTGGAAGTGGAAGGAGATGCTTCGTTTCCCTCACATCAGTCAGTGTACGGACCTCGCCATGAACATTGGTTTGTGCGCAAGTGCATTTTCCTCTTTTTTTATCATTGCATAATTTACATGATATGTGTAGTTTAATTTAGTTTTTTTTATCATAACAAGATTTACATGATCTGTTTAGTTTAGTTTTTTCATCATTACATGATTGACATGATCTGTTTGTTGCGTGATGTTTTCTTTCCTCTGTCAGAGCGAGACTACTACAGTCTGTGTATGAAGCAGCCCATCGGCAAGAAACTGTTTCAGCTCTTCTGTCGAAGTCGTCCTGATCTGCAGAACTACATGTCTTTCCTGGATGCTCTGGTACACGTTCAACTCTGGAGGCTTTTATGAAAATAGTACTTATATGATTTATACAGAGCGACCTACCGCTCTGAAGGCATATTTTGTAGACCCATTCATTAAAACTCTAAATGAAAGTCACGGTACAGTAAACGCCGGGAGGAAGTAGTAGAAGGAAACATTTTATAAAAAAATATTGTACAGGCAGCATGACGGAGGTTCTCATGTGGCGCAAAACTGATTTGTACTGGAGAGACGTGTTTGTAAGAAGAAACATAATTACATTTGTTTTCTTCTTTGTTTCTCTTCAGGACACGTTCGAGGAGAAGTCAGACATAGAGAGGAGAGAGTTTGGCATCAGCATCATTCAGAGATTCCTCATGAGTCAGGTCGGAAACACATTTTGTGGAATGATTTTCCATCTATATCTATATCTATATCTATATTTTTTTCTATCTATATATATATACTGCATATATATATCAAAGTATCAACAATCTGGAAAGTGATGTACCAATGTATCAATAACCTAGATATTAATGTTCCTAATGATCAATAACCTTGATATGAACCAAAAGTATCAATAACCTGAGTAATACTGTACAAAAGTATAAATACCCTAAATATAAAAGTAACAAAGTATATATAAATTGAATGTGAATGTATCAGAGTATCAATAACCTTTATATTGACGCACCAAAGTAACAATAAACTGAGCAATAGAGTACAAAAGTATGAATACCTTAAATATAAAAGTAAGAGAGTATATATCAATTGAATATGAATGTATCAGAGTATCGATAACCTTTATATTGACGCACCAAAGTAACAATTACCAGAGTAATAGTGTACAAAAGTATGAAAACCTTAAATATAAAAGTAACAAAGTATATATCAATTGAGTACGAATGTATCATAACCTCTATATTGACGCACCACAGTAACAATAACCTGGATAATAGTGTACAAACGTATCAACAACCTGTATATTGCAGCACCGAAGTTTCAATGTGCGCTGCACTAAAGTATCCTAGACACCACAGTGTCAATAACCTGGACAGTGACTACGTTCCCCATGTGTCCTCAGTCGGGTCAGTGTGTCCCCACGGGGCCGAGGCACGAGCAGAGCTGCTCCCAGAGTCTGGAGCTGGACCCCTGTGGAGACGTGTTCCGCGACTGCAGGGAGTGAGTCCACCCCATCTCCACGTGTGACACAGCGTCTCCTTCTTCTTTTTTCCCCCACGGGACAAATGACTAACCTGTGCATTTCGTGGATTAGAGAGCTACACCAGCACCTCAGCGGGGAGCCCTTCGTGCAGTACCAGGAGAGCATGTTCTTCGACCGCTTTCTACAGTGGAAGACGTTGGAGAGGTCAGTGTGTGTGTGTGTGTGTGTGTGTGTGTGTGTGTGTGTGTGTGTGTGTGTGTGTGTGTGTGTGCTCTGACGCGCAGCAACACCCGACACAGTGGTTGGTCGTGGAGCTGGTTTATCTGCTTGCGCTCAATTAAACTCCACGGCAATTACTGTTGACTCTGACAAAAAAGGCCACGTCTGTTTTCTTCCAGGAAGCCGATCAGCAAGCAGAGGTTCCGACAGTACCGGCTCCTGGGGAAGGGAGGGTTCGGAGAGGTAAGACCACAGTCCCATCACCTTGACCACGAGACCCGGCGCCCGTCGGGGATTCGACACGAGGGCCGCATGCGCGTCATTACGTCATCGGATGGAAAAGGACAAAGGTTGTGAACAGTTCAGTTTCGAAAAAATGATAGAAGCGGGAACCCACTGAGAAGAATTGGCCGAGACCCCTGGCCTGATACTTGCCACCAGAATTCCCACCTCTCAACAGTTTTTATTGCAACTGTTTCTTCAGGAGAAAGTTGTCGTCGTCGTGCCCCCCCCCCCCCCGAAAAAAAAGACAAATTGACAAAAACTAAATTCAGTCGAGGTGCCAGAGCCTGACAAACATGACTAACAGGTCTAACTTTTTTTTTTTTTTCACTATGTACGCTCTGTTTACAATGTGTTACAACATGTGCGCCTGCATTCAAATGTTCGGGCGTTTTGGGGCGATCCGATGACAATCTGATGGTTCCTGACCACATACTGTAACAGTACAGGTGTGACTGCAACCCACCACTATTTGAACACGAGATTAAATGCAACACACAGCAACAGCTGGTCAGGAAGCCTCTGGGCAAAGGGGGCGTGTCATCTCTGAATCGCATTTCGAAAAGGGTCGACCAATCACAAGAGAGGCCTGTTGACTTTGTAGTAGAGCAGTATACTTTCATAATTGTACGCTAAAGGATGTATTTTTTTTTTCACTGCTTCAGTTTGCCGCCAGACAGCCGTTTAAGTTTGCCCTTTTTTTTCAAGCGTATTTCCGCCATGTGTCACTGCGGCAACTTCGCGCCGGTGCAGAGAATCAGCATGTCACTCCAAAAGAGTCCAAACTTAAACGTCCATTTGAAAAAAATACATCCTTTGGCGTACAATTGAACGGATATATATATTTTTATTAAGGCAACTTTTTAAAAAATGTGGCAAAAAAGACGTTTTTGCGGTGGTCCCCTTCTCCTCCAAACTCCGTTAAAAGACATCGCTTATCACCATCTCCATACGGTAACTTATTAACTATGCATAAGTAACTCATACAAGGCCACTTCAAAATCACCGAACTATCCCTTTGACCGTACATTCCTTCATGGAACCATTACGTGTCATTTCATGAAAATTCCTTCTAAATTTATTTCATTTAAAAAAATGTATAATTTATCTTATTCATTCGTTAACCATTTTTTTCAGTAAATATGCGACAGTAAACTTTTTTTTTAAACAACTGATGTACAACGCTGTGTGTGTTGCTCTGTGTGCCCAGTGCGATGTGGCGTCAGGATCGGTCACTATCAAAACGGCACGATTCTCTCTTCAACGTCGTCGTCACAGACAGTCTTCGGCAAAACAAAACCTGCCACAAGGTCACGGCGCCTGAGATCTGACCCCACTGCGTCTCCTCCCCCAGGTGTGGGCCTGTCAGGTGCGGGCCACGGGAATGATGTACGCCTGCAAGAAGCTGGAGAAAACCCACGTGAAGAAGCGGCAGGGAGAGGCCATGGCCCTCAACGAGAAACAGTTACTGGAAGGGTTGGACAGTCGATTCGTGGTGAGCCTCCCAGCACTTGTGTCCGGGCGGTTTGGTGACGAGTCCAGTGATACTTAACATACCGTTCAGCTCAAAATAAGTTTGCAAGGTCAAGGACAATTCCTTTGTTTGTGACGCACCCCAAAGACATTTGGGCTTAAGATCGAAAAGAAAGATACAAGACAAGAGTTAAGATCTTGTTTCCTGGTATTTACCTGAAGATGTGTTCAACAGCTGAGCACCTTTATGAGGATGGCAAATAAGCATAATCCACGCCCCCCAAAATACCACAGCCTGTAAGGCTTCGCTTCCTGCCCCAGTGTCAGGAAGAGTTCTTTCACCCAAACGGCATTAGAGAGTAAAGAAAATACGTTTATGAGATTGGGGGTTTAAGTCCTGGATTCAGAAATGACAGTTTATATTTTAGCAGCGTCAGCAGGAGGACTGAATCAGAGCTTTTAATGCTGAGTCACCCGTGAGTCGCACTGTCACGAAGATGAAATGCATCGATGTGAAAATGGCTTTGAAAATAAAATCACTCACCACAGCGAGGCGATCGATGACGTGCACCTTCGTTCAGTGCAATATTATACAATATGCAGGGTTGACTAGAGGTGTCATGAGCTAGTTTGAGTGAACGTGAGGTAAATGATCTGAAAATAGTTTGCATGGCGACAATCAACAACTGACATATCAAGCCGGCAACTCTGCTTAACAGGTACATGAATACATGACTTAGGTTTTAATTCGAATTGCTGAATTAAAGAGAATAATGTCAACATAAATGGGTGAAATCTATATATTTTCATATACATTGAATTGAATTTATATACTTAGAATTGCTTCAGAGTGGAATTTTCAGACGCTTCAGTGAAGTGGAATTGCCGGGTGCTCAGTTGGTTGCAGTTTGCAACCTTACCACCCTAGCCGCCAGAAAAGAAACCAAAATTACACACTGGGGCTTTAACATTAGTTTAAATGTCCTTTGAAGTGAACAACAGAGAATATATTTATTCTGAATGATTATTATTTAATCATTCAGAATTCAATTATTGAATGAGCTAAATGAATTGAGGAGCTCATTAACATTTTTCTTATTGTGACAAATAGCCTACTGGTTACCTATTGGTTTTTCTGTTCATATCTAGTGGACATCTGTCACAACGATATTTTCTTGGTTTTATATCAATTTATGCAAGATCACAACCGATTATCTGATAATGGGCGGGGTTTATACCATGACGAAAAAAGAGACTTTGTAGACAACCAAGATGGCTGCCGCTGATGAACGAGCATTTGACTAAAAGTACCAGATATTCTCAAATGTATCCCACAAAAGCTTTTTAAAGCACTAGAACAGCTGAAATAGGTTGAAACTTATCTTCAGTGTCCAAAACAAGCCTTTCAACATGAGCTAAAATTGTGACATGTGAAATGTTGTCATGGTAACACGAATTCAAACACATTGTCACATGACTGCACCAGGATGTTCAGTATTAGAACTTGCATGTGTCGTGTGTGTGTGTGTGTGTGTCCTTTGGTCCTTATGTGCTGAAAATTTGGTTGAATTTGTTTTTTTCCTTTTATATATAATATATTTTCTTTTGTATAATAAGGTTTAAAATAGCAAATCTAATTGACATTGCTTTGTCATAAGGGTTTCATAACAAGCGACTTATTTACCGATAGATTTCTATATATCCGTCGATATATCATATCGGCTATTATTTACTGGCAAAAATCTGTATCGGCGTCGCCCCCAAAAAATCCATGACCGTTGGACTATCGTCTCCTCCTGCTGCTCTGTTGGTTTGTCTCTCCACGCTCCGGCCCTCCCCATCACTTTGGTCGAGCTCCGTCTTGGTCCCAAGCTGAACTTCTCTCGTGAATCCCGACAGGCGAAACCAAAAGTGAGACACTCAGAGCA
Organism: Scophthalmus maximus; assembly: GCF_022379125.1. Lineage (NCBI taxonomy): Eukaryota > Metazoa > Chordata > Actinopteri > Pleuronectiformes > Scophthalmidae > Scophthalmus > Scophthalmus maximus. The sequence goes on from NC_061516.1 coordinate 5,623,040, forward strand.
ATTTTAATGTTCTAAACCATCAATATAAAAAGGCAACGCCTGGGCAACGGGTCACGCCTGTTTGTCACACCACATGGTTTTGCTTCACTGAAAAACGGGTGGGTATAGAGAAAAGCTGCTTTGTCCTCAGTTGCTTCACACGTGCAAATGCAAATGTAAATGTTTTTTGTCGTGTCTCTTATCAAGCCTCAACAGCCCGAGGCTGTGGGACTGCGCAAGCTTTTTAAAAAAAAAGGTTTTTCCACTGAGCCACGCTTCACACTCACTTTCTCGCCCTCCACTCAGGTGAGCCTGGCGTACGCGTACGAGACCAAGCACTCCCTCTGTATGGTGCTGACCATGATGAGCGGCGGGGACTTGAGGTTTCACATCTCTAACATCGGCGCGCCCGGCCTGGAGAGAGACAGAGTGTGCTTCTACGCTGCAGAGGTCTGCTGCGGTTTAATTCACCTTCACCAGACGTCAATATTATATAGGTCAGTGGCTGCCCACATTGGTGACGCATCATGCCGCGTCTTGCACGTTCTGGAGTCCAACGGTTCCGCTTCATGTTACAGGGATCTGAAACCAGAAAACATTCTGCTGGATGACAACGGTATGTGCAGCCCGCGGTTAACACCCTTTGTTTGTTCCACACAAAAAAATGCCTGGGGCCCTGTGCGAACCTTGAACAGATCACATTCCACGCTGTGCAGACGGAACAAGATGACACCTTCTGATGTGGCTATGTTTAACCCTGAAATTAGACTGAATGACTTGAATGATAGCAGTTGAAGTTCTTGCCAGACGATCGCTCGGCCAACCAGATTAGTGCTGCCGACGGGTCCGCCGAGGAGGAAACAGGTGATGGTATTTTGACACGAGAACTGACAAAGGCGGGTCGAGGAAGTGAAAGCCCGGGTGAACCGGGTGCGGTGTGTCTATTTTTAAGAAACCTCTGCACCTGTGAAACCACCTTTAAATCACATGCCACAGTGTTTACATACTCAGAAAAAGTCCCGGGACTTACTGTTTGTGTTGGTGCCAAGAACCAGCGACCCACACACACACACACACACACACACACTCCTTGCTTCGCACACCGATTGACGTGGCAAAAAAGGGAAAGTGCGTCAGGAACGCAACACTCTCGACTACGGAACCCATTCAGTGGATTCCTCTCTCTTTTTCCCCCTAAAGGACACATCCGCATCTCCGACCTGGGCCTGGCCGTGAGGCTGTCGGAGGGGAGTCTGGTGCGCGGCAGGGTGGGCACGCTGGGCTACATGGGTACGTATGGAAGTCGCATTGTTGGGAGTCCAGCCAGAGGAGCACGAGTGGGATTCCACTGAGCTGATGCGTGAACAAGAGCCAGGACGACAGCGGTGTCAGGCGGTGATGCTCGCTGGTTCCGCACTTAGTACAATTCCACCATCCCCTCCCCAAATGAACCACAAATTCCCCCAAAATTTTGGGAAATCCCTTTCATGTGATGTAAATGTCACTCAAACTTCCTTTGAAGAAACCAGGACAAAAATAATCTGCAGCGAATGAAAAGCCATCATGGCTGAACAGACCAATGAGGAGACAGGAGTGTCCCGTTTCCACACGCGTTCACTGCACTCTCTTCTGCTCGCTTCCCGTGAAAGTTCGTCCAAAAAAATGACATCCGGAGGGGAAACTTGTGTCCCACATGTTAGTGTTTAGTAGACCTCACATGCCACTCAAACTTTTTTGTCCCTTATCCAACCTCGTTAAAACTAAATGTGCAGGAAATGATTGAGCGCCGACGGTGAAGTTGAGCTGCATAAAAAAAACATCAGTAGCGTGGAGCATCTATTATGTTTGACCATGTTTTACTGCTGGTGCCTTCGCAGACAGGGAGGAGAAAGTATCGTGTCATCCTCGGTTGTTGACCTTTGATACATGCTTTTATCAAATAACTTTTGTCTAAGATCAATCCTCAAAATTTATTTATATATACGCATATATATATATATATATATATATATATATATATATAATTTGGTGAAAGAATAAATGGAATGTGTTCCTGAAACCATCGCCGTGGATTCAGGGGCCTCATGCCCGCTGGTTGGCTGGCCCCTCGGTGGAGTTATTAAGTATCGAGAGCAGACCTGGGGTCCAGGACTCTTCTGTCGTCTGTCAACCCCTCAGACAAAAGGTTTACCGACTTTTTTTGGAGCGAGGCGGCGTTTTTTAGAGAGCTGAGCTGCGGTGAGACACCGGCCATTAGTTTGACGACGGTGCAAAACAGAACAATGTTACCCCGTTGCGTCGCCGGTCAGATTCCCTCACGCCACCTGCGGTGCTGAATAAGCAAAGATGTGAAACATGAGCTGAGATTGTGGTCTCTGTCTCCTGGAGACTTAGGCACCGACGGTAGGACTCAAATCATTTGTAGACCGACCGGCCCACTGGCGGTGTAGGTCCGCCTCTGGGGCCTGGTGGTGAGCGATGCGATGGAAACCTGTAGACTTTTAAAATGCCCACGCCACACTGAATCCTGCAAACAACTCCCGCGTCCACTAGCGCACGTAACCACCACTGATCTGAACGCGGGTTTCAGCTCCTGAGGTGATCGGCCACGAGCACTACGGGATGAGCGCAGACTGGTGGGGCCTCGGCTGTCTGATCTACGAGATGACCGCAGGGCAGCCGCCGTTCAGGGCCCGGGGAGATCATCCCAGCGCCTCGGAGATGGAGCGGAAGATCCAGACGCAGCGGGAGGAATACAGTGACAAATTCAGCAAGGAGGCAAAGGACCTCTGCACGTCGGTGCGTGCCCGGAAATCACCAGAGCTCCTCGCGGCTCAGGACTCCGTCGAGTGCTCTGTCTCTGTCTGTTTTTTTTCGTTGAGCCACGGAAAATGACCACGTTTCCCTTCCTGTACTGAAGCTGCTGACCAAGGACCCGAAGCAGAGGCTGGGCTGCCGCGGCTCACAGTGGGGAGAAGTCCAGTCACATCCCTTCTTCCAGAAAATCAACTTCAGGATGCTGGAGGCGGGCCTCGTCAATCCTCCGTTTAAACCTGACGCAAGTACCCCAGCGATTCACCCAAGTCCGACTGTCTTATTTTTGCTTTACTAGGGCCCGAGCTCCACTCACAAAGTCAGATCGAGGACCTATTGTAATTGGGTGAATTGTTATTATTATTATTATTATTATTATTATTATTATTATTATTCCGCAAATGAATCACTTAATTGAAGCACTCAACGTGCTCCGACCTCCCCCAAAATTTGCACGAGCGTCCAAACCGGGGGAAATATGTTTTGCTCGTCGAGCTCCTCCAACATAACTAGCTTTGTCTTTGATGCTCTTTCTTTAACTCTGGCACCAATGAACCGAAACCAGACTGGCTGTGCCGACTGTACGTCGTGACAGTTTTTTTTTTCCCCGCCGCTCCAGCCCAGACACGTGTACTGCAGCGATGTGCAGGACATCGAGGAGTTTTCTTCGGTGAAGGGCGTCACTCTGAACCAGACGGACAACAGCTTCTACTCCAAGTTCAACACGGGCAGCGTTCCTATAACCTGGCAAAATGAGGTGGGTTCACCTCGCAGGGTTCGTCATGTGATCCGTGAACGTCGGCGTCCTTCACCCATCCTTTCTGTTGCCTCCCGCAGATGATAGAGACGGGATGTTTCAGGGAGCTGAACATCTTTGGCCCCGCTGGGACCCGGTCCCCGGACCTGGACTGGTCGCAGAACCCCGGGAGCCCGAAGCGCAGCCTGATGGACCGAATCTTCCACAGACACGTAAGGCGCCGTCGTGCTGCTCCTCGAACCCTGCCACGATGAAACAGTGTTTATGTGAAAGCGGAAACCATCCTCTTCCCATTCTCTCCACCGCCAGCAGACCTCGGACCCGGCAACGGAAGATGGCAAACAGAAACTGTTGCCCAGCGAAACCTACATGAAGTCCGGACTGCTGCGCACCACGCTCTGAGGGGCGCCACGCGCCCGAGACGCTGAGAGCGGCCAGCGTCCGCCCACTGTAGCAGCAAAGGGAGTCGTCCCGCTCCTCCCGCTCCTCCCGCTCCTCCCGCTCCTCCCGCTCCTCCCTCTCAATCACGGCATAGCATGCGCGTCTCTGTTTGTGTTTTTCACAACTGCAATACATTAGCACTTTTGTTTTTTTTTCACCTGATGTATAGTTTTACACGTAATTTTGTATTTGTTTGAAATACAGCTCTCCCCAGTAGCCTGAATTTTGATACAAATATGATGGAACGGGAAGTTTTCTCCATGTTCGATGCAGCGGTTTCCCTGCCAGCGTTTCATCCAGGTTAAAAGGAGCTACGTAAAAAAGTGACACATTTCTGCTGCAAAATATTTAGATCCCCCTTTTATGACTTCAATTTGTTTTTTGTTGTTGTTAAAAAACGGGAAATCCTGCAAATGAAACCACAAGATTACAAGTGCTCCCAATTCACCCACACAAAGGCCATAAACCTTTCATCGGGGGTCTTGCCTATAGGCCTTTCTCAAAACAACAATTTTGAAAAAGGAAAAATCTACTGTTACCACAACTGTAAATACTCACACATGTTCTATGTATTTCTGCAATAAAAAAAACGAAATACCTCCGGCTTTCCTTATATATTCAAGACAAAACAGAACAAAACAAAAAAGAGAAAGATACATAATATAGATACATAATATTATCGGTGCAATCTACATGGTGTTACATAGTCAGGCATTGCAAGAGTATAAGGAAAGAGCACAGGATCATATCACGACAGAAAATAATATGTGTTCATGGATCATTTTTTCTCAATATCACTTTTCAAAAGGGCCGAGTCTGGATCAGGTGGGAATATCTTTTCCACAGACCCCAGGTAACCACTTAAATATGTCAGAGCAATATCTTTGTGTATGAGGACAGAGCCAGAAGATGAAATGTGTGTCAAAAGAACCATCTGCACCTTTGCATCTTGTCACATAATGGAGAAATAGATGGATAGATTTGATTCGTAATTTGGCCTTTTGAGCAATGGAGTCTATGGATGACTTTAAACTGAATGATGTTTGGAGTCCGGAGGAAGCTGCGGGAACATGGCTGGAAAATTCTTTAACGTAGGTGCATAATTTGGAGATAGCGGGGGGGAAAAAAGGGAATTAGAGAGGTTCCATTTTTGATTTCAGCTGATTGAAGGAGGCAAACTTTTTGTCTACATATACCAGTGTCTGAGGGCCACAAACAGCCCGTCTGTCTGTGGTGGTGACAAGGAAGTGGTTGTGACATACGGGAGTGTAAATAGAAAACATTTGACAAAGTGCTGAAACTTATCTGATTTAAACTTCCTTGAAACAGACTTCTCGGTCTGTTGGAAGGGCGAAACAAAACATTCAGATCGATTTTCATAATCGATTAAGGTATTTTTCATGTTTGGTTTTTTTCTGCCAATATTCTCTGATTTCAGCTTCTTCAATGCCAATATTTTCTGGTTTCTTTGCTCCTGTGACAGTGAACTGAATATCTTTGGTGTGTGGACAAAACAAAACATCATCTTGAGGTTTTGGGAAACGCGATTGACATTTTTCACCATTTTATGACATTTTGTGAACCAAACAACGTATCGATTGATAGGGGAAACGAACGAGAGATTAATCAATTATGAAAATGAGCGTTAGTTGCAGCCCTCGAGTCTACATTCATTCTTATTTTCATTTTCTAGATAAAAAAACAACTAAATGTCAAACCGGACGTGTAACATCCAACAGATTACCAGTACATGTACGACCTCCACTGAGGCTCAACAGACTCTATTGAAACCACATTCAACATTTTAATCTTCTCCTCATGTGGACGCTGGTATATGAACTAAAGGATTATATTGTAAAACATATTATAAAACGATTGATGTACATTAATAAGCACTAAAAAAAATACCCTTATATCTTATCATATTCTTTAATTTCTACATACTGGTTATTCATGTGTGGAGGTTGAAGTAAAATGTCATGAAGCACAATATCTTTGATTTCAAATGCACAATGGATATTTGTTTGGAATCTCATTAACGACTGACACTCTGTCCTCGCAGTATCTTTTTATTGAAGTATAAAACAGTAACTAACTGACATATTGTAAAACAAATTAAAAAAAGACGGATCTCACTAACGACTGCAGCAACGGCTCGTCTACAGAACGACGGGGGGGAATGTCGACGTGGCTCTGTTCGGCTGCAGCTATATGTTATAACTGACGTCCAGTTCCGTCTCGACAACTTCAAAATATTCATATTTCAACGCAGACCAACAGAAATCAGCTGGTTCAGTTGTTAGAAGTCCAGGGCTGAAGACTTACAAATGATATGCGGCCATCCATCGACAGCTTGGTGTAATCAGTGTGGGACAAATTCAATAGGTTTTAACTTCCTGTTACGTTGCGTCAGCTGACGGAGTTCGCAAAGTTAACGAAACGCTTGGCGCCGCGTGCGGAGCTTTTCATTTGACTGCCTGAAGGAGGAGAGATGGTGTAGTGACGCCGGCCCTCATCCCTCCCACGGCGGGCTTCGTCGTCCGTCCACGTCCGTCTCCACGTGGTACAGCATGTCGGCCAGCGTGTGCTCGATCACAGCTCCCCAGCCCATGTCGCTCATCTGAGGGGACGACCAAGAACATCAGCAACATCGACACAAGCACTTTTTTAGTTTGATCACTTTTGACACGTTGATGCCCGGCATCTGCACATCTCGGGTAAATGTTGGGCGCAGACCGACATATTTGCTTCTTGACGGTTCTTGTCGGTTACGACTCAACTACCCGCTGTGAACGGAAGTGTGCCGCAATCTTGCGCTCTTGATGCCCTTTACAGTCGACACAGCGGTGATCATAGTGATCCCTCCAACACACAGCCTCAGCCATCAATCATGATGAAATAAGAACTAGAGCTACAACAGTTAATCGATTAGTAATCAATAATTTAATTAATTTGCCAACTATTTTTATAATCGATTAATAGTTTAAGTCATAATTCTCTGATTTCAGCTTCTTCAATGTGAATATGTTCTGGTTTCTTTGGTCCTCTGTAACAGTGAATAACTTCGATGTGTGGACAAAACAAAACAGGTTTGGGAAACACTATCAACGTGTTAACAATTAACAATTTTATGAACCAAAAAACTAATTGAATCATTCAATCAAGTGAATATCATTCGGCTTCACCTTCTGCGACCTGTCATGTCGACTTTTTACACAATCTATGGTATGGACAGATAATTTCAAATACGCAGCTTAATTCCTCATGTGGGTTGTTTTCTGTTTGATTTGCTGTGTGGGCGTGGCCTGAGGTTTGTGAGGTCGTAGTGGGGGGAAAAGGAAGAGCAGCTCTCACCGGCTGGTACTTGACGTCCTTCGGCGGGTGTTTGAAATGTGGCCCGAAGTTGACTGAGACCTGCGGAGAGACGAGAGGTGAACTTTAACTGAGCAGACGACAGAGAGGGCAGGGAGGCCCCAATGTGGACGAGTGTACCGACCGTGCAGCCCTTGTAGAGCGAGATGGCGGGAAAGTAGAGGCCTTCAAAGAGGTTTTCAAAGGCAACTCCTTGGCTCACTCCGTTTTTATAGAAGATCATCTGAAAGACAGGAGCCCCCGGGTTAACGGCAGCCTACACCGACACGATTCCTGACTGCGGTTCATTTTGGAGAGGTGTTCTCACCCTGCTGGGGCTCATCGACTTGAGGCTCTTCTCTGCTTTGTCCACGTAGTCCTTCTCCTCGAAGTAAAGGTAGCTCTTGAACTTAATGAGCGCCTGAAAACAGAGCAGATGCAGACACCAGGTCAGAGAGACGAGCCGTGTGCAATCGGCAACGTGCTCTTCACCTGTCGGGCGTTACCTTGTCTTTGTAGGTATCCGGCAGAGCCTTGGACGTCTCCGTGCCGTCGGGCAGCTCTATGAAGAAGCCCAGGGTGTCTCCCTGCCCGTAGCTGGAGGAGTAGTGCTTCCCTAAGGACTGGTGGAAGCGCGTGCCCTTCTTGCTGCGCCACGAGTAGCTGAACTTGTCATAACCCAGAGGCGCCTGCAGGTTACCTGCCATATCAAAAACAGAAACAAATGCTTTAATATTTCAAACAGTACTCGAACGACACAACTTCACTCAGAGGGTGAAAAACCGTCTTTATCCTTCAGAAGAACTGAATAACAAGCATCTCAGACAGCGTCTACGTTCTGCTTTTACACCAAACATTATGATCAAAACAGATTTCTCTGTCCTCGAAACAAGAGTTAACGGGCAGGTTCACAATAGGGATGCACCGGAATGAAGATTGTAGGGGGAAACCCATCAAAATTTAACACTTGGCCAAAGGCCGAATAACTAAACATGTTTTTTTTTCACCGTTTTTCATTGCTTTTGCCAGTTTTTTCACCGTTGCATAAATCAAATAGCCTCAATGTGCATTATACTTTTTGTCTTGATTTTTTAGGGGGAAAAAATCAATTACAAAAAGTACAATTCATAAATATTTATATAACACTGAGCATTTTTTTTATTTGGGCAGACATCGTTTTCTTTTTGAAACAAAGTGTTTCAGTGTGGATGGAGCCTTTAATAAGAATATTCATGGTGCCTGCTCTCATGACAGAGTTCCTCAGCAGCTCTGTGGTTGATACAAATACAGTGAAATACACTGTGTTGTAGCTGTTGAATCTCTGATCACATCTACAGCTGAGAAAATTTAAACTTAATCCTACGGATTTCCACTCTCTGAGGTCCGCGTGAGAATAAATGACAAACTGACCGAGAGGTTGAGACCAGCCGAGCCTGGCTGCGGTCTCTGTCGGCATCTCCTCGACAGAAACCTCAAAGAACCAGGATCCCTTCCGTACGCCGTGTGAGGCTCGCACCATGGAGTAGCCCTTCTCCCCCGTCACCGTCAGTCGGTCGTCGGAGATCTTCAGCTGGGGCGCTGGGACACCAACAAACAGATCAACACGGACCCTGACACAGAAACAAGTGAACCTTGTCATGGACAGATGGAGTGTTTGACGTGTGAGCACCTCTGTCGTGTAAAGCCAGCAGCACCCTCTCATACAGACAGGCCCGGTACAGATCACCGGGTATGGGTTTGCCGGCCCAGCAGTCCAGCTCAAGCTTCTCGGGGTCCGGTGCGTGAGGGTCTGGTTCTGCCAGGATGTATCGGTACCCGTCTTTGTTGAAGGGGTGCTCCAGCGGGTAACCGTGAGGCGGCAGCCGCTGGGCCGAGAACAGAGGGTCACTGCGACGAGGGGAGAGAAGAAATACACAATTGTTTTGAATCTTCATTCATTTAGTCACAGTCCACCTGTGGGACACGTTGTCCTGTGTACATTTCACAAGACCGTCACAAATTCTGCGCTGTGTGAAATCTCCTGATTCTAAATGTGCAAAGAACTTAAGACCCGCATATCACTGAAATAGACGTTGTTCACCTTGTAGCAGGTCGTTCAGCTCTTCACCTTTTGGTCGTTTGTGAGTGAAGACGCTTGTCAAAGGGCTAAACAAAACATTTTCACCAGAAGATTCAACTGAACAAAATGAGGGTTTGTGCTAAGAATTTACAGGTTGATGGCTGCAAATCCCAGGAAAACTAAAAGTACCAGAACAGACTGATCCTGAGTAATGAGCGGGGAAACATGGAAAGAATGACGGGAGTAGCTCTGCCTCCAGTACAGTAGGTGGCGCTCTTCCTAGGCCTGTTAACCAGGGTTTACATGGCGCTTGAGAAACCGGTTGTCGCCTTAACCCGAACATAATCTGTTTTTTAAGTGTTTCAATACACCGATTTATTTGTGGCCACCACCACATTATCAACACTGACTGACACATATTGATGATCTGTTTTTGTTGATTCGTCGATTCAATCTCCCATCTATGCCTCTCAAACGATACACACATCTGTATAGAGTTTGGCTAGGAACAACAAAATTTGGATTTTTCGTGAACGGAAATATGATTTTCACTCTGTTCTGGTGTCTGTGAACAACAGTGACACCCTGGACTCGATATCTGACGTGTGTGTTGTGTGTGCTGACAGATCTCATTACCTGCGGGCTCTCTTCGTCGCCCCTGCAGCTGCGCCCTCCTGTTGCTGCTGCTGCTTACGCTTGGCTCCTCTTCCTTTTCCTGGACCAGGGGCCAAAGCACCTTCAAGAACACATCACACATTACACTGCTGAACAGACACTCACTCACTCTCTCTCTCTCTCTCTCTCTCTCTCTCTCTCTCTCTCTCTCTCTCTCTCTCTCTCTCTCTCTCTCTCTCTCTCTCTCTCTCTCTCTCTCTCTCTCTCTCTCTCTCTCTCTCTCTCTCTCTCTCTCTCTCTCTCTCTCTCTCTCTCTCTCTCTCTCACACACACACACACACACACACACACACACACACACACACACACACACACACACACACACACACACACACACACACACACACACACACACACACACACACACACACACACACACACACACACACACACACACACACACAGAAAGCGGGTTATAGGTGTTCGGTACACAGGGAGATAGCAGGCACGAAAAGGCAAGAAATTAGTTCGCATGGCGTCTTCTTCCGAACACCATCAGCCTCTTATGACCCCTCCTCAACACCAAAGTGCTGTACTGTTCGGGGGTAAAACCAGGTGCTGCGGTTTACTTCCTCTTCCGTCCAGGAGTTACACTGGTCATATGTAGAATTAAATGGGGTGTATAAACGACGAGGGAATGGTCTCAAAACGATTCCAGTTCAGCTCCTTCTGGCAAGAGATTATCAATCGGTACCCAGCCAGTTACAAAGACCTCTTAACAAAGTACTGGCTAAAGAACCAAAACAACTTTTACATTTATTTCATTTGGACATATAGATATTGTTAAGAAAAGGAGATGGAAAACAAAGTAGATATATATCCGGTGAGAAAACTCCCATGGAGGATGACTAACTTAAACACATTTCTGCACATAAAGTGATTCTCAGGAGTTATTTTAGATCAGAAATATTTATACTGGGTTTAAAACCTCATTTTGGACCCTACATCTCTCTGGGATTCAATTTGAATGGAATTGTGTATATTTGACACAGAACGCACGGATGGAAAAGGAACGAACATGAGGCTAATTAGCATTGGATGAAAGCCAACGGCAAAAATCAAAAATGGCACTCTGCTCGCACGGGTATGTTGAACAGAGTGTCATTTCAGAGAGGGGATTCAGGGCCCATTAGCAGCAAGCTGGAAGAGACGAGGAAGATGTGTTCACCGATCAAAGGGAGGGGAGGGGGACCAAACAGACGCAGAGAGCAGACAGGGAGGTTACAACTGGACATGGATGAAGTTGCCCACAAGATGCTTGTTGAGGATCAGTTTGGCTCAATTGTGGTTTGAGTTGAAGGTAGGAGGGAGGAGGGAGGAGGGGCTGAAGTCTGATTGGAACCTCAGGGCCAACTTCCATCCAGAGGGTTACAAGACACAGAAAAACACACCGAGCACTTCCAGGTGTCAAAATACCACATAGTCACCTGAGAAAGTGGATCCACCTGGAACACAATGCACAGAGTCACCGGGGTCATCACACGTGACGAACTCTCGGATTTCATCCGTACGGACACACTTCAGCTTCATATCAGAAACAACCTCCGTCCATGACGGTGCACAATCACACGACCGTTCACGCGCAGAGTGTTTACGACGCCACGGCCGTTTGCTTGGTTTACAGAAAATCATGCAAACAAGGACAGTGAAAAGTGAGAGCGGGGGACCGATGACGAGGTGGAACTGTTTCTGACAGGAAGTGTTAGCTACGCTTAGGGCTGGGCGATATATAAAGTTTTTAAAATATATCGATATATTTTCAAACGGGATCTAGGATAAGATAATATCGTGTATATAGATTTATGTGGCGTTAAAATGACGCTTTGAGTTTCTTTCGTGAGTTTGAGTTTTCCACCAGTTAGCCTATTCCACCTTTCCCGGTCTGTCCTTCACACAACTTTGCCTTGCCCCGCCTCTCTTCCTCTCTGACCGCCGCTCCTGAATTATTATTATTTATTTATTTATTCTAACGAGAGGAGATTGGGCTGCATTTTATCTAGGGGTGGGAACAGAAACCCGGTATTAGACGGGCACCAGGGCTAAATTCCGAAAGACTGTTGTATCAACATACTCTGACATTATCGGTGCTGCTAATGGTGTTGAAGAAATTCATTCATTGTGTAATAATAGCAGTTATTTGTTCAAAATACTTCTGTTCAGTGTTCAACAATGTACTGGGTACAGTACGAGAAAGGAAACATTTGTCCATTCCATTCTATTCTCATTTTGTTTCATTTTTTCGACTAAAAAGGAAACAAGAACCAATGAGAGAACTGGTAAAGTACCACCTGCTACAACTCCATCCTAGGGGAAACAGTGCTGTGTATTCTGTTATGCAAGAAAGGAGCATATTTCATTTAAGGAACATTTTTATTGAATATTATTTATTGTTATTTAACAAGCCAGTAGTTTATTTTGGTCTCAATTTCATGTAGATGTTGATATTGTGCCGCTGGTTTTTTAAAGTGCCTGTGTGACATTTGGCACATGTCCATTTGACTTGGAACTGACTTTTGAGACATGATTTTTGCTCCATATCGCCCAGCCCCAGCTAGAATCTGCATTCACAGTCGGTAGTTGAGTCGTGACTGATACTGAAAAACCAATCAGGAAGCAAATGCAGGTGACTGCGTCAGCATTTACAAATGTCTCAGCTTCTGCCCGTCCAGACTTCGGTTTATACTAACTGGGGCAGCTGCACTTCCACGGTTCCCTGTCTCCGGTCCAAAACTCCGGAGTAGTGTAAACACAGAAAGCGATGGTAAAGCGTGGTCATGTGGATGAAGCCTTCCCCTCAGGTTGAGGACTCTATTCTGTCATTGTTCATGCGAGGGTGCTTCCACACCTGACCTGTTTCCTTCAGTTCTATCAAACTATCTAACCTATCGCCTGTTTGGAGGATTTCTGGCTCTGGTAAAGACTGAACAACCAGACTGAGATGTTTCCAAAACTCACGTAGCAGCAATGTTTTCATATTCATTCCAGAAGGAGTTGATTTGACAGATTTGTTTTTTGTCCCATTTCTATTTGTCAGTATTCATGTCATCCACTTGCAGTCTTGACTTATGCTATTCATAATCATTTAATTCTCCATGAACCCTCTGTAAAGATTCTCTAATAATGTACCAGAGTACAGGTGTGGGAGCGCTCCTGACACTGTTCTTCCTCTTTGTTGAAACAGATTGTGAGACAAGTAGACATTTTTATTTCTACCTAGTTTAGAGTTTTGTTGTGTCAATTTCTTACCGTTGAGCCCACCGGCTGTGGGAGCAGCAGTGGCCTGTTTCTGTGTGTCATACGAGGGTCCAATGGTTCCCAGGTCCTACAAAAGAAAAACAACATTTGAAGTTATATATTAGACATGTATACAAATATCATTTGGTTTCTACAGCCCCAGCTCCCAATGTTGTGCTATATATATATATATATATATACACACACACACACACACACACACATGTATATATATATAACAGCTTGGTGGTAAATACCTGGTCCAACAAGCCAAATTTGGGGTATTCCTCCTCTGGGTCTTTGCTGCCGGGGTCAGGGTGTTCCTTCACGAGAAAGACATCTCGCTCTTTACTCTGGAAAATAAAGCATACACAAGTACTAAGTAGAGCCCGACCGATATATCGGCCGATATAAGCATTTCGCAGAAATATCGGTAATGGTATTTATGTTTGCCAATATAAAAACTTTCTTTAAGTTTATATTTTACATAGAAAAATATGAGTTTAATGTCCTAATTCAAGCTCTGTGTATAATTTGTTGTATTTCTGTTTTCTTTAATTTATAGTTATTTATCATAAAGTTTATGGTTAAACTGTAAAATAACAAGACGCTTCTACATTTTAGTCACAAGGGTTTGATAACTTTAAGGTAGGGATCAATGCAATTTAAAAAAACAATACATATATCGGCCGATATATCAATATCGGAATATTTTGACTCCGTAATGTCAGCATTGGCCCCAAATATCTAGTGTCGGTCGGGCTCTTATACTAAGTAGCATAGCAGTATTAATGTCATGTTTTGGATTTATCTGCAGATGTCCTCTGACCCTCATCCAACCACAAAAATTTGCCCAAAGTTGGGAAGTGCAACGCCCCAAAGAGAGGCCACAACATTTCTCCTCCCTTACTTCTGTTCGTCTGAATTCTCTGAGAGCTACAGTTTACACCACAACATTACCATTGTCTTCACTATGTTGTTGGGCCAGGTGAGCTTCCCCGGCCTCTGACGAGTGGTCATGCACTCCCAGTACTTGTCAATGAATGGTATGATATCCTGCAACAAAGAATTAAAAGAAACACAAAAAAATATTTCCATTAATGAAAAGTATTCATGCAGTAAACAACAACACATGTTAAAAAAACATGTTTACACCTGTACAGTTCCACCTACTGTCTCTCCCTCTCTTTCAGGAAGGACAAATCAGACTATTGGCAATTTGCAATCTGAGGAGAGATCTGTGTCTGTGTCGGTCAGAGCCTGTCCTGTGCAGAGGGCGGGTCAAGCTCTCACCGCCTGTCACTCAAGCAGACCTGCAGCATGGCTTTATTTACAAACCTGGCATCTCCTTGTGACATTATCTGAAAATCGGGGGCTGTAAGTAATAATTATTTTCACTATTAATTAATATGCCTTTTTTTTAAAGAAAATAATTTGATCAATAAAATTGTGTAATATCTATCACACTTCACCTCAGGTAGAATATTGAAATGTCTTGTTTTATCCAGCCAACAGTCGAAACCCAAAGATACGCAGTTAATCGTCCAACAAGACTAGTACCACTGGAGTTTAATGAGTTTTCTTTAAATAACACTTCAACACAACAACCCACAAGTCATTTACAGAGACCCTCCCCTAGAGTCAGCTGAGAAGAAAGAATAAGCCAAGAATAAAATCTCACAGAGTCAAGTCACCATAACATTATATCAGCACAGTTATGAAATGCATCGCGCCCACCTTGTCTTTGGAGAACATGGTCTTTGGGTGCTCGTCTTGTGATCTGGATCTCCACGTGAGATTTGCCAAGGCCGTGAGACACATCTCCTTCAGGTCTGAACACAAAGAGCAACATCGGTTCGTGAATGACTGAAAAAACTTTAGGTTGTCGATTGTAGGTTGCAACACACAGAACACCTACTTGCTTGTTTCCTGAGGAAGTACGTGTTACCGCTGTGATGGCACACGTTGCAGTGAAACACATAGTTGGTCATAAAGGGAAGACAGGTCCTGTAGAGGAGGAGGAGGAGGAGATGACATCATGAACACTGTCATTGTAAAAATACACAGCTGCAGTAATTCCAGTGACCATTGACTTAATAACAGATTCACTATACATACGCAGTGTCAATGCCAAACGTGTCTGCAGTGAACCACTTCATGCACAAGGCACACTGCAGCTCCACCTCCCCCAGCTGCCTCCCGCTCTCCTCGTCTCCCGATCCGGTCAGAGCATCGGCGGCTTCCGAGCCGTCGCCGGCCGCCTCCTGCAACAAACACCCCGCTTGTTCAGGATTCTTACACTTCTGACTTGGAGGGCAGGTATCGACTACTTTGCAGTCAATGAACAAGTCGTGTCAGACGCTGATGTGGCAAAGAAAATGCACAAAGTAAAAACACATCTTCACAATGATTGCAATAATGTCAAATGATGTTACCATTCCCTCTTTGCCATTTGAAGATTCAGTATCCATGCTGACGGGTAGTTCTCCAAATGCAGCGTCCCTGAAAGTCAGCAGCAAGACTCATCAGCTATTTACAGATGCACATCATTTCATCAAGTAGTTCTGTAGAACCAGGCCCGGCCCTAAGCGGCTGCTTAGGGCCCCCTATAGGCACGATACAGCCATACTCGGTCATACAGTTGATGGAAAAGGCAGTATGAAGTTAAAGATAGAGGCAATGTCACAAAAAAGGGCAAATCAAATTCTTCTCAGGGCCGGCTCTGTGTATGATGTAAGTTTTGTGTTTGTCAGAGAGGACAACAGACACGATCAATGATAAAGACAGGTGCTCCGCAGTTTCTCCAGTTGTTGTGCTAATATACAATATAGAGCTGCAGATGATCGATTAATCGCCAAATATTTTGATATTCGAATCAATCGGTTCGAGTAGTTTTTATGGAGAAAAGGTATAAATTCTCTCATTTCAGCTTCTTCAATGTGAATATGTTCTGGTTTCTTCGCTCCTCTGTGACAGTGAACTCAATATCTTTGGTGTGTGGACAAAACAACACAAAATTTTGGGGTTTTGGGAAACAACATCGACATTTTATGGACCAAACAACTGACAGATTAATCGATTATGAAAAGAATCGTTAGCTGCGGCCCTTACACATTTATAATATGTCACCGGATTGAAGGAGTTGGTTTTTCTTTGCCCATTTTGAACAAGACGAAAAGTCAAACCTTAACGCAGCGTACGTCTGACGTCACCGCGCGTTGGCCAAAACTGACATGATTCAAATGGAACCTGTCGTGAGGGGGTTTGTGTGCTTATCGGAGGGGCGTCGTCAACGCGGGCAAAGCCTTCAACCGTTTACGTCTGCCGACAGACACGACGCTGGCGTGTCCGGTTCATTGTCTGCGGACAAGAGCTGAAGAACTGTCCTTTGACGTTGAACGGTTCAGTCGGCGACTCTGTGCATCGCTAAGGTTAGCATGCTAGCCCGTGTGCCTTTAGCCTCTCGTACAGCCAATGAACAGCGGCGTCCAGGCAGTTTATGGTTTTGACAAAATAACCAGAGTCTTGTTATACACATTTGTGACGGCAAAGCACTGCTGCGTGGACGAGACGTACCCCTCTCCGCTCTCCGGTTCGGTGGCAGCAGCGTTACCCGCCTCTCCCTCGGACGCCATGTTTCAAATCAATGAAAACAAAAAACAAAAAGACACGCGAGAGAGACAGGAAGCGGCGGAGACAAGAGCTTCCGGTCGCGGTTCCGCTCAGCAGCGACACCGCAGGTTCACACTTGAACTGCAATTTTGCTTTTTTATTTTTTATCAGATTGGCCAAATAATTATATTTGCGTGTACAAGGAAATTTGACCACAGTTTTTAATGGCCTTGAATGTACGTACACAAAAAACAAAATCAAATGACTAGTATGTACAAGCCAGTTGGCGTTAAATAAAATAACACACATACACACACTAACACACACTCTGTCCACATTTCTCCGCATGCTTTACTAGAAAAGTAACTAAACATAGATAATGTTAAAGACTAATCTACAGATCCAGTATGTTCATCATTGGCTTTTGGATGTGCAAAGTTGTCCTTTACTTTTACCTTTTCCATTCGCCGTCTACAGAGTCAAAGGGCAATACACACTGTGAAAACCTTTGTGACGACGTGAGACCACCCCGCGCAACTTTCCTAAAGTCAAATGTTATTCAGACGTTTGTGGGGGCCACTCCGGAACTGGTAAAGATGAGTTGAACACAAAGGCAAAGTGTGCCAGAGGACGTCAGACAAAAGAGCACGGGGAATGCTAAGAACACCCCTGGGTGCTGCAATAAATGCCTTCGAGTCATTGTTGGGGAGATAATAGCTGTGTTTTCTCCTCCCCTTTCCTCTTGCAATGGAGACACATCTGTGATGTTGGGATGGTGTGTGTGTGTGTGTGTGTGCGTGTGTGTGTGCGTGGGTGTGTGTGTGTGTGTGAGATGCAGTTATGAATAGGTGAAGGATTGGGAAACAAAGATTCTGACTTAATGAAACTTTAACTTTTTCTTCACATTTTGCTGATGATAATACAAAAACTTGATTTGTTCTATATGAAGGTTATGATTTTTTTTACATATTGGGTTGTTACCTCTGGAGCTGCAGAACAGTGTGTTCCTGTGTATTCATGAAACTAAGTAATCTTTGAAGATGTTTATTATACCATGATAATTATACCATCTTAGGTAAGCCAATTTCCGACATTAAATATGTGATTTATTTATCTTTAAAAGTCATAACTTTTGAATCATTTAAGTCTCCATTACTTGAACATGTCTTTTGACCTCTCATGACCTCATGTCCATGTGCGGCCATGTGTAAAGTTTGTTTTGGCGGACATGGACAGTGAGTCCCATTTTGATCTGTATTGTACAAACTACTATAAGAGTAGGTCAACACCTGAAATATTTTGGTTTTGCAAATTATTGATAAACATGACTTATTTTGGCTACTTTAGAGTAGCTCACGTTAGAGAAAGAGGGCAAGACTGAGAGTTAGATGGACATGAGTTAATAGTTAGTGTAAAGTGCCTTGAGACGATGTATGTTGGGATTTGATCGCAGCCGCTGATGAAATACTTCAAGATTTAGAGAGATGATGACAGGCCAGCTCAGTCAGAGGAAAACCAATGAGCAGCCATGATTGGTCAGCTCAGGAGAAGGCCACACAACCCGTGAACGCCTGGAGAAACAGAAAAAGAGAAAGAAAAGCCGGACCGGGGAGAAAAACTAGCTCTTTGCCCCTGCCTGGCATGTAGCAACACACAAAACCGATATGAAGCGTATGAAATATGATGCACTGTTGGAGATAAACTAGAGTGAAGGTCTGTAAAGAATATCCACCTCATCTAACTACGAAATGAAAACGCTGCTTAGATGTCAATGCACAGATAGATAGACAGATAGACAGACAGATAGATAGAAAGTTGGATGGATGGATAGATAGATAGATAGATAGATATAAGGAATGTAAAGAATATTCATGATATTAGTGCTAGTATGTACAATTAGTTACCAGCAATGTCCATATGAACATGGGAACAGGAACAGGCAGTTGTTTGTTGAAGTGCATGACAGGAGGCTGCGGAGCATGTTCACACATTCTTCCTTCCTCTCTAGTATTCCCCGTCTCACTTTCCCCCTCCATTCCAACTTATCCCTCCTCATCATCATCATCTTCATGTCATTCCCCCCCCGCTGCTGAACAAAGCCCAGGGTCAGAGAGGGTCAAGCCTACTGGTGACATCTGCTAATTGTCCTGATGGGCCGGCCTCTCTTGCCGTTTCAATGCCCGTTTCTCCGTAGGTGTCTGGGGCTGGGAGCACATGGGCAGCTGCCACCTTTATGACTTTCCTCCATATAGGATCATTTACCCCCCAACTCCACCCCCTGTGGAGCCCCCCCGCGCTTTCTGAGGAATGGTGATTGTGTGTAATAGGAAACTGCATCCAATAATGTGGATTTAAAGACGGGACTTTTATCTTTATTATAGGGTTAATGAAGCCACTGGAGGCAGAGCGTCGACTGTTTAAAGATTAAACTGGGATTTTATCTGATGATATGATGTGTGACTTTTACAAGTTCGGCCTGGACTTCTCGAGGTATATGATCTTATTCCAGTGTCATAACATGTTTTTGCAGCCGTTTATTGAAGCCATATTACTGAAAAATGTTTTTTGTTTGTTTGTTTTGTTGTTGTTTTTCTGAACACCTGCATAAAATCTGCCCAGTCAAATAAACACTAAATTCATAGATTTTCTTAGTTTTACTGATGATATAACAGAACAAAATTCAATATTGAATGTTGTTCTCTGGATAAGAGCTCAAACTAAATGTCCAAGAACGCGTGGAGGCGCCATGATGCTTAATAATTGATTGTTCAAAATGTAAAGAACATGAGAGCCACAGTGGTCGAATCCGAAACTATTCACGTATTAATTATCTTCAACAGAAACAGGCAGAAAATCCTGATGGCGAAAACAGTGCCAATGAAAAAAGTTTTGTTTTGTAAATGACTTAAAATTGATTAAAAACGAATTTCCATCAATAAGAGATTCAAGGCTAAGTGTTTCAGCAATGCGTAAATTAAACAGTCCGGTGGAGGCTTATGCGTAAAATCATTACCACTGATGAATCCGATTTATGTCCCATCTCCACCAGCTTAAAGTGCATACCGCAGAGATCAGATGGTCAATAGCTCTCATAAAGTTGTCAGTGGGCTTCTCATTAAACATAAACGCTTTGTGGGGACAGTGCACTCAGCGGGACAAATGGAGACTGTGCCAAACGGGACGCAAAGAAGTAAAAGGCACCAACTTTCCCCTTTGATGAGTCCATCAATTAGCATCACAAGCAGCGTTCACGTGTCCTACCAGCGTAAAATCTCACATTTGCAAATAATGACAAGCCAGACCACAATGAGGAACACGGAGGGGCACATTTTAACCAGATGCCCAGCAATAAATAACAGACCTGCCGCCCCCCTTCTCTCTCTCCAGCTGAGAGCGGACATTTACATTTCGAAGTGCCGGCACGGGGGTCCAAGAGGGGCCGGAGCGTGTCTTGCATGAAAGACAGGGGCCACAATAATTGTTAATACAGGGCGCGTTGCTTTATTTTGGGGCCACGTTCTGAAGGAAATGTAAATGTGCAGGCGATCGGGCGGCGTGTGCGCAGGCTGCAGACTCCGGGCTATATAAACCCCCGAGGGGAGGCGCACGGGCACCGACACCACGTCCTCACCGGTCCACAGCTGAAATGCAGCCAGACGCAGCCAAATTACCGCTGGCGCACAGAACACCGTTTTCCGTGGAGGATATTTTGGACCCCACAAAATTTACCAGGAAACTATTCCGTTCTGATGACGCTGCAGCTAAAGGTGAGAATTGGTCCTGTGTGTGGATGTAAAATCTGGACAGAGTCGTTTCCTTTTTTTTTTCCAATTCATAAATTCCCTTTTCTTAACGGATTGTTTCATTTCAGGAGAGTCTATGAAACGAGATGAACCCAGAGAGAAGCTGCGGCCCCCGGCAGGCGAAGGCTGCGGGCCGGAGGAGTCTGACGGGTCAAAGGCCAAAAGGAACCGACGCGTCCGCACCGCCTTCTCCCTGGAGCAGCTGCACCTCCTGGAGCGCAGCTTCCACCGGTGCCACTACCTGTCCGTGCTGGAGCGACACACCGTCGCCGCGGCCCTCCGCCTCTCCGAGACGCAGGTCAAGATCTGGTTTCAGAACAGACGCACCAAGTGGAAGAAGGAGCGGCCGCGGGGGAGTGAGCCGGAGGATGCGCGCGCCTTCGCGTCGCCCTTCGCCGCGCACGCCGCCGTCTGCGCCTGTCCGAGCTGCGGGCCGCTCCACTGCCGGCAGCGCGCGCTGCTCCAGCTTCCTGTGCCGCTGCCGCTGCCGCTGCGGTCCCACCGCCTCTACTACATGTAGCTCCATGATGCGTAAATCTGTGCCGAGGGACTGAGCACGACGGACCGACACGGAGCAGCTCCAAACAAAGTGGCACTATTAGGAGAGCTGAATAAGAAATGTTAAATATTTTGTACTGTAATTATACTATAAGTTATTTTGATAAACACGTTTATATTTAAGTTGGTCTCACTGGTTCCTTGTTTCATGCAATAACTTAAGATAAAATGCTGGAGGAAACACAATACATTTTAGTTTTGTATAGTGAAACTCCAAATTCCCAGTATTTCCCCCTAGCCAATGTTCAGATTCTTTGTAATGACAGCACTGTGCTCAAAGATGAATTGTGATTTAAAACTATATGACCCTGGTCAGTGTTTTTTCACTTCAATACTGGAAGCAATAGTGTACACAGGACACACAGAATGACAGCTTGGGCGACTCAAAGTGGCAAAAAAAGATCTGAGGTCAGCACACCACACTGGGAAGGCAGCTACTGGAAAACAAAGTGTGGATACAGAAGGTTTGAAAAAGGGGGGAAAAAGCCCAAGTGTTCCAAATGAAAATTCCAACTCACTTGCATTTGTAGATCCAATGTTGCACCCTGTCACATTTGAGTGACAGGCTGCAACATTGATCTTACAATTCATTCTGTATTAACGCATTTATCATGGAGTCAATCCATCATTTTCTATTTGTATAGCGCCAAATCATATGAGGTCCAGACT
Source organism: Scophthalmus maximus (assembly GCF_022379125.1). Lineage (NCBI taxonomy): Eukaryota > Metazoa > Chordata > Actinopteri > Pleuronectiformes > Scophthalmidae > Scophthalmus > Scophthalmus maximus. The sequence continues at coordinate 5,644,992 of NC_061516.1, forward strand.
TCACAATATTACAGAGAAAATCCAACCGTTCCCACAATGAGCAGCACTTGCTCAGCGACTGTGGAGAAAAAAAACACTCCCTAAGCATTTATGCTCCTAAAACTAAAAAAAATCTGAGATTTACAGAAAATGATTGAGTGTATTTGCACACGAATGTTATCAATTGACAAAGTTTAACAGAAAACATTGAAAAAATATACACATTTGAAACATTTTTTTTTTCTTTTTTCTTTTACCTTTATTTTACCAGGTAAGATCAATTGAGAACAGCTTCTCATTTACATTGATGCCCTGGCAAGTGGCCCCAGCAGAAGTAAGAGCAAAACAAAAACAAAACAAACAAAAAAAAGTTCATTTCAGTTTGTTCATTTCACTTGTGCCGCCAAAAGTGTCTCCGACCTTTGAAAACTGCCTGTGTCCCCTTGAGGGGGGGGGACACTGCATGTATAACCTTTAAAGCAATACTAGTTTATTCTCCTTAAAATAACAGCTTCAAAATAATCGTAAGGCTTCTGCCCCCACGACATTCACTGAGCTCTGCTCTTTGGAGACATACAAGACTCACGCGGCTCCTTTCTATACTAAACACACTTTTCTCGCACACTCACACCTTTCTTCCTCCCCAGCACACGTCATTCATCTCCAATGTCCCATCAAATGAAATTAAGCCGTCATCCATCTATCTCAGACATTGGGCGAGAGGCGGGGTTCAACCCTGGACAGGTCGCCAACGTATCACACTCACACCTATGGTTCAATTTAGAGTTTCTAATTTACCCAATTCCAGACTGCATTGGATTGGTCCGTTGGAGGAAGCCGGAGAACCCGGAGAGAACCCACGCAGAAATGGGGAGAACATGCAAACCCCACACCGAAAGGCCCTGGGCGGTTCGAACCAGGTGGCCCACCGTCATCTTAGGAGGCCAGCACATCCTGAGGGCGGGAGGACTGAGGTGCAGGAACAGTTTTCAGGGACAATGGCATTGATAACGTAAATGTAAAAAAAAGAAAAGGAAACACTTCATATCTTATTAATGTTCTATAGCTGATCCATAAAGCACCATTAGATTAACCACCGATGAAACCATTTATCACAGATTAATGTCACCTTATCAGTGGGTGGTGCTGTCATGTGGGGAAAACGTGCAAACTCCGCACACCGAGGGACTGAAAATCAGACGTACCTTGTTGTTGTTGGTGACAGCGTTGACCTTTGAACCCCTGCTGCTCACGGCACTTTTGAAACGCCAATTCAATAATTGCACCACAGGGTCTGTCCAGAGTGTTTTCTGAAGCTCCACGCTCAGCAAGGACTCGCGGTTTCATCGATGGTTAATCTCATGGTGCTTTATGGATCAGCTATAAAACATTGATAAGATATGAAGAGAGAAATAAGCCTTTTATGTACATAGAAAAAGTCTTAGATCTTTGAGTTCAGCTCGTGAAAAATGGGGGCAAAAACAAAAGTGTTGCGTTTATAATTTTGTTCAGTGTATATATATATATATATATATATAGACATAAATCGACAGGATTTTGGATGAAGCCATATGTATGTGACACGTGTCTTCAAAATTATTGACCAGGTAGTCAATACTGTATTCTTTTATTGTTCTGTGAAGCACTTTGATATGGTGCCTTGGTATGTGAAAAGTGATAGATAAATAAGTTGCCTTACCTTCACCCAATGTAAAATAAGGCACATGTCACCCAAAACAAATCCTCTGTTGCCAACAGAACCAAAATGAACTGTATGTGTATGATTTGTTATCCGACTTGGGAGCAATAAAAAGAGTCTATCAAACAGCAGACCAGAGAGGAAGGATACGTCAATTTGACAGCCTGAGTATTAAAACAACAAAAATTAAGCACGACTTCAAAAAGAATCAATTAATACACAGAAAAACAGAGGATCATAACTTATCTATTGCACAATATGCTTGACCAAAAGAAACTCACTCGTTGATCTTTGAGACAGTCTTTAAGACCCGTACACACATGAAAGGTCTGTCCTCAGCTTCAATCTTTGTCCTTCACATACACCCACCCTCACACACAAACACGCTCATGAGCACATCTGTATGCAATTGAGCACATACTATTATCCTCAGATGTCTGTGGGGTTTGAACTCCGCATTGTTCATCCATTTTGGGAGAGACGAATAAATGAAGTATTTAGATTTAATAATTTGTTTGATAAAAAAAAGGGGGGGGGGGGAAGATAAAAGTCGACAAGATTAAATATCCTGTTACCTGGCAGACTGGTTAGAGTGAAGCAGATCGGATTGGAAACAGATGGAGGGGGAAAAAAAGTAGAAGACTGGACAAAATGGGGGATAGAGGAAACACACACACACACACACACACACAAACAGAGAGAGAGTTCTGAAAAACCAAGGCCAAAACTGAGAGCGTGAGCAGGGGAATGAGTCATTTTTTTATAGAAACAAAAGAAGATTGTTGGCATGGTGCATAATAAAACACGACTGACCTGGCTGATAGGTAACATCCAGCTGCAAGAATGAAGATCCCAACGAAAGTGCTCAACGCTTCCACCACTGCAAAGTAAAAAATATCGATTAATGAACTGTGTTTTTTATTGCACTTTTGTTGTCTCATCGACCTTCTCAAAGCACGGTACGCTACAAGTTACATTCACCTAGTCGCACACACAGCAATGGGGATCAGCAATTTAGGCATCCTGCCCAAGGACACTTCGGCACATGGACTGGAGGGGCCAGGGATCGAACCACCGACCTTCTGGGGGACAGAGAGTTTGTCCACAAACCGGAAGGTCGCCGTCGGTTGTTCGAGAGACTGGTGAGAGACGACCAGACGGCACAAAGCTAAACTCCGAAATCTTCCATCTTGGGAAGAGATACAGGTTTCTGAAAATGAGGTGAAGCGGGTTCACGCGGGTATTTATTCAATGTCCAATTGATATTTGTAATCCAAATGCACAATCTACTCCCTCTTGACACAGTTTGTGTCCCACACATGCTCTTATTGCGGCAGCTAGAGGCACGTCTCTTTGGACGCCAATGCCGGTCTGTTGGTCAGTCGACATCTCCACAGCTTCTTGATGCACTCGCACAACAATTGATCCAGATATTCCTGGAAAATGAAATCCTGCAGATCTTAATGTCAGGCTTTGAGGATTAATGTGAAGCCACCTGAATGGACTTCACCTTCATCATGTCACTAGTTACCTGTCCACAATGATCATGTGAAACAGCCCAAAGGCAAGCAATCTGCCCTGAAGGAGACCTCCATGGCTGAAAGGTGTAGGCATTGGTTTTAATGGCTATAATGACCAAATGGCCAAGTTAGCGCTCAGCTTATTGGATCACCAATAAGCAGAAGGACCCGGGCAGCACCCGAAGGAATTTATTTTTTCAACTATATTTCTGTTTCATTTCGATGTTTTTTACCAAACTGAACACTTTTTAAGACCCTGTTAAAGGCAAGAGGGCCGGGGCAGAACACAACATCTCCCTGTTGACTTTCACAACATGCATCTGCGCACAGTTTTTTCTGACTGAGGTAATGCTTTGTGACCCCACTGGAGATCCCAATCTGCTGTTGTATAATACAATTTCTCCATCGACAGTAGGTACATCTTTACTCCATCATTTCACTCAAGGCCATCGAATCCACATCAGATTGTCTCAAGCCTTCATACGTGCTCCTCGGGCCCATCAGGGTGTGCAAGACTGAATGAAGTCCAGAACACACACTGGAATTTAAAGTCTATGGTCATACTCGGGATTTGGCCAGATTCGGAGAGTCTGCACTGTGCGAAAGGTCGACACTGACAATCTGGACATGTTGCCGTATCTACTTGCAATATAAACACTGGATTCAATGAGGATGTGTAATACGAAAGGGGGTGGCCCCTAGTGACAAACCCAGGGGCTTGCAAATATGCAGCTCCTGAGGAGTCTTTCTCAGCGCTTAGTTTTTGATCCGTTGCGTTTGGATGATGTTTCTCCAGACACTGACCACAGCCTGGGACGGCCCATGTGGACACTTATATTCACACATGTAGCTCCTCCGGGTGATGTCTCAGGAGTTGGTAGAGACAGAAAAGAGGGTGAATGCTGGACACAAAGGCCACTCCGCTCCCCGTGTCTACTGGATGTGCAGATGGACAAATGTCTTTCACCAAGTTTTATGTTACCGTTCCTTTTCCACTGTGGCCCAAAATGAATGAATACCACTTTGAATGACAACATCATCATTAACTGGCCACACGCTAGATGTTTCGACATAGTCTCACTTTAAACTGCTGAATGTTTGCACAGCAGAACTAAGGAACAGCAGCAGTCATCTCTTTTTTCTTCAAAAAAAAAGAAGGATCCACGAGCTAAGCCCAGGTCCTGATGTTTTCTTTTGTAATCAGAGGAAATGTGGAGGCTCAGCTATGGTTTCAAATGTGTTTCTCTTTCCAAGTTATGTTTCGTAGCCAAAACTGAATCCACATGAGCTATGCTGTGGTTGAACACCAGTCACTCATGTGGACACCAACAAAGCGGAGTAAAAAGTGCTTCTTGAGTTTTCTTCCCTTTCTTTGCTCCCTCCCGTGGAGGAATGTCTCACGCGGCGGACGCTCCTCCCCTCTGCTCAGGGATGGGTGAGGGGAAAAGGGGGTGAAGGGCCATGAGGGAGAGATGTGACCGAGGGGCATGCGGGAGAGGAGGAGGGAGCAGGACGAGGCAGGGAGGTGTGTAGCTCTGCTGCTGCTGCTGCTGCTGCAGCTGAAAATCCACTCCAGACGGATGCATTTCCTCTGCTGCAGCACGGCCGGGGCGCTGCTTTAAAACTTCCAGCCCTCAACGTTTTCTTCCTCTTCCACGCAGACCCTTCAGAGGGGAGGAAGCTCCCCAGACAGCCACCAGCTCATCCTTTTGTCCTCTCCAGAGCGCGTCCCTTTCATGTCGCCTGAGACCCGAGACAGCTGAAGCTCTGCTGCTGCAGCTCAGATGTTGGATATAGTAGCGAATCCACAGTGACTTTTACCGCTAGTTTGAGGTTCAGGGCTCGTCCTGGAGCACCGTCCGCTCCGTTCCTTTCTCAGCTGGCCTTTGTGTTTTCAGTGCACAAATGAGGGCCGAGGTGCTGGTCATCTGGGTCGGCGTGACCCTGTGCTGCGCCCTGGTCTGTGCAGGGGAAGAGGTTCAAGAGGGCCGACTCTCCGGAGGCCACGTCCAGGCGAGAGAAACCCGGGGACTGGCCAAGCACAGGAGACAGGAGGAGGAAGGAGATGGTGAAATGTCAGATGGGCCCGCCGAGGCAGTGCAGGCAGAGATGACGAAGCCTAAGAAGAAGAAAACCCCCGAGGAAATTGAGGCAGGTAAGTAGGAGCTTCTCCAAACCATCTTTGGTCTGATCGACGGACGCCACGTCTTCAGTTCAGATGATGATGACCCATCATTGAATTTGAGCGTTTATGGGCATGAATGTGCAAGTTTGAATAAGATGGGGGTTTTTTTTACCTTTCTTGGCTTTTCCTCCTCTCTCAGCTTTCAACCACAGTGGGCAGCCAAGACACTGGGGAAAGGCTCCAATCAGTCGACATTTGGTTTGCACTGGAAAAAAAAGGACCTTCACTTATCTAGTGCATTGTGTCCAGCTTTGTGTCTATGTGCCCATACGGAGATTTCCTCCTGTCAGACAATTCGTTTACCTCCATTCATCACAAAACTGTTTTTCTTTTCTTCGTGGACTCCATTTGACAAAAGCAGAATGGGACTTGGGGGAATGGGGCGGGGGATGTTGTTCAAAAGATCCCAGTGATTCAGAGATGACAGGGCAGAAACTTGCAGTGATCCGGTCGGGGGTCTGACGGTTTCTTGGCAGACAGGCCGCTGCTTGCATGACCCGCTTTCCTCTGCCGGTGACACACGCTGTGTACACAACGGCTAAACCTTGAGTGGCCTGGCGCAGCGATCAGGAAAATGAACTTCAACCGCCAGAGTGGCGTCTGTGCCGTCATTATTTCTCCATCCGGGAAAAACACATAGAGCCTGAGCAACGGCAGGAATATTTCCACTACCGTTTTTTCCACAAGGGAGCAGGCAGGATTTACGCGCTGATGTTCTGAATGTTGTCTTTCCACTGCACGAAGCAAAAACCACAGGCGTAGTAGCCAGAGCCTTTCATGTGTGGCTGATTTACGCGGCATGAAAGGCCATAATTAACAAAACCTGAGACACCAAACACTTTTTCATCTCGGTCAAGCTTTGTTTATGCAGGGAAGGCTTTGCTGTGTGTGCTAAATGCCCCTCACGGGGGGCCGTCAAAGTACTGTCAAAGTACTGTCCAATTTCTACATTTACCCTCAAGAAGAACCCTAAGTGAACTTTAGGGGCTGCAGAGACTGTGGACATCACTCGTTGTCTTTTTCTGCACAGATTTCCACAGCGTGTCAATACATTGCACGCTGTTATCTTCTGCTTACAATGGTATCTTGCTCAAGTACTTTGATATTGATTTACTATATGCATGGCCGTATTAACCAGTTCTGGGGCCCAGTTGGAAAAGTCTTGGGTCCTTAGTCTTGGTGTCCCAACCCCAAACTCAAAGTTTGCATACAGCTGAATCCTGACAAATCCCAACACATTCTTAAAGCATGAGAGACCATATGGGTGGTTTTGTTGTTTGTACCAGCAGCACCTTCATCGTCGTGGTAACAATGATACGCACATGACGAAGGTTGTCCTGGGTTGTTTCCTGATGAAAGAAACGACGATGGCGGTGGCCCTGCGAGCGAAATCGGTGTCACAAGTCAAGACGAACCCAGCGCTCCGGCTCACATTGACTGCGTAGGCGTCGGTTGAGTTTTCGAACCTGTCAGGTCACACAGAAATGTGTGACCCTGAGCCGCATTCCTGCGTTCTGTCATCTCAAGTGACACATCTCAGGGCCACAATACCAATGTCATAATGCAGCAGCCAACTTACAGTTGTCCATGCGGTTGTTCGGTCCTCGACGTAGCCAAGTGGGTCACTGTGATGGGTGAATCACTCTGTTTTTGGAGGGTGCTGATGTTTGGACCTGTTTGCTTGGCGGAGGCGCTCAGCGAGTCCGTCTTCTACTCTGCGTTGCTTTGTTTTTGAGGATAGATGAGCCAGGGCAAAGTCCAGGTCTTCAACTCTGGAAGTGCACTGAATGCCCCCGGATGCCTTCTACACGCGACTGACGAGAAACTGGAACAATACAAATATCTCAGGATTACCGCTGCACAATTTATATGTCATGTCCTGCCTCCCGCACGCTCCACCAAGGCCGAGCGCTTGGATGTTTTCGGAAATGTTCCCTTTTGGTGTGAACGCGTCTGACGTGGACGATCTCCTGCTCTGCTCTTCACACGTGAAAGGCACGTTCAGGAAAATGTACAAACCATCTTTTCCAGGCATGTCATCAGGAGTTCATGTCTGGAAAACAAGCTATAGGAGAAAAAAACATTTGGGAATTGCTCTGCGGTTGGATCTGGGACGGTGAAAACTCCTTCTTTCACTCTCCCATGTTGCGTGAAGTAGTTTAAGTGTAAGATGTAAAAATCGAAAAACGCCAAGAAAAGGTGACTGACACGGATGAAAAGTGGCCATGTAGTACATGTGGCACACGCAGGACGAGTAATGGATTGGGCCGTGATGGATTGTTGCGTTCATGTACCAGTGGAACATCAGGCAATATGTCCAGGCGAGGAAAACAAGCAGCCCTCTGTGTCCGCGTTGGAGTGAGGGTTGTATAACATGGGAGGATCAAAAGCACCAGACTCTGGAAACATCTCCTCTCTGTAATGTTCTACATAGTTCCGTGTGAAACCACCAATTTTTCTCATCAGACAACTGCGAGGGTGTAAGGAAACACCTCTGCATGTCTGGAAACAGTTCACAGCCCCCCATCCGTTCCTTTGATTGTCCGTGACCTTCAGATCTTAAAAACTTCACTCTGGATTTCGATAACATTTGCTGCGGGTTTCATTTTGAGTTAACTGAACAAGTTCCGATTAATCTGTTTGAATTGTTACTTGGAAACTTCATTTCCTGTTTTAAGTTCCCTCATAAATCAGTTTTGAATCTGATCCCTCGTTCATCACTCTGGCTTAAACAATATGTCACTGATATTAGAATGCAGATATTGTATATGTATTTAAGGTATAAGAAACAAAACATTGCAGAATATGAAACCAAAACTATCTCTGCTACACGGTATTCCAACCAGAGAGCATGGACAGCTTGATTTTTTTTTTTTGTAATGTAAAAAACCTCAAACATCCAAAAAGGATGTGCGTTTATGTCCAATGCAATCAGTATATCTTTATTGAATTTTTAAACGCTGAATATCGATCTTGGTCGCAAAAACGTAGTACCGGTTAAGCTGTACTCATTTAAATTGTACAAGATTTAAACGCACAGAGCAGTATGTCTTGTTCTACGGCATCCCAATCAAAACAACGACAAGAGACTGGAGTAAAGCAGCGCGGCATCATGGGAGTTGCTGTCGTCATCGACCATATTCACACAGCAGTCAATTTTGACTCCTCTAGGCAGACAATGCACAAAAGGGTTATGACGCCGCTGACAGGCGAACAAATGAAACGCACCTTTCCCTTGTATTGAATCCACAGATTACTCCAGGTTTTAAAATATAGTGTCAGGAAACAACTGGGCGACATGTACAACACAAGTCTGGTTGTTTTAATGCCGAAAAGTGAACGTTTTATAAGTGAAATTGGGATTTTAACGTAAAAGGGGACCTCATTTCCTGTCTATCCCAAAATGCACCAATAAACCCATGAATACCTCTAACTATGTTTGAGTCACACATTCTATCTTGTCTGTTTAATCACGTGAACAGAGATGTAAAAAATATGGACTTGTCAATTATTTTGGGAGCCGTGTGTATGTGCTGGAACCATTTCCTGGCACATCGGCCCTGGTGCAGCGAAAGCGTGGTCGCGGGCCCCTTTGACGCTAAGCCAAGGTAGTCACGTCCCAGTACTTGACACAGATGTGAATGACGACGACCTTCTCATCTCTCGCAGAACATATTTCCCCTGTACGAACCGTACTCGTTCAATTGACCTCATGACCCCTTACTCCACCGACAAATTGGCCTCTGTCACGTTGATCACGTGATGTTGTTGTTGAAGAAGCAGCCATCTGGGGAGAATATTGGTCCTTGGCAAAGCTCTTCGCTCTGAGTGCTTCCTTGTTTTGGTCTCAGACCAGTTGGCTGACTTGTCCGTCATAACCGCGTCCTGCTGACTTTATCTGCTACAGCAGTGTCTATCTGTCCGAGTTTCACTTCTAATTTGCAGTGTGTGTGCAGTAAATACCTCCGTTCTGACAAACAATATAAACAGTCAAGAGGGAGTGCGGGGAAACATGCGGCCATAAAAAGTTCACATAACTCCATGCAATAAAAATGTTTGGAAAAAGCGTGCACATGCTTGCACACTCATTGCAGTATTACAGGTTTTCAAATAACTGAATGTTTTCTGCTTTTAACCCCTTTTTCCCTGAAGCTAAAGCAAGGAAAGCTGCGGAGAAGGAAGCCAAAGCAAAGAAGCAGAGAGGCCCTAAGCCCACCAGAAAGCCCAAGGCACCCAAACCCACCAAGAAACCCAGACCACCAAAACCCACAAAGAAGCCAAAGGCGCCCAAACCCACCAAGAAACCAAAGGCAACAACCACGGTGCAGCCACACAGCAAGGGCCCTTCTCTGGAGGAGAAGGAGAAGAAGCTGCTGATTGCTCTGGGCTGGGACACATGTACGTACACAAGGAAGGACGTCAGCAGGATTTCTTGACATTGATGAAAAGGCACATTTGTTGTTTGAAAAAAAATATTGCAAACCTTATCGTTAAACTTTTGGATGTTTAAGAAATTCCAATAAACTTCCACATAAAGACACATAACCCCTTTACCATTAACCCTAATGATATTTTGGCAGTGAATTGTGACTTTGACACCACCGGTCTCTGTCCACTTTGGTCGGATGGGATGGATGGTTGGTTGGTTGGGTTCCTGCACTTTAACTCTGTCCCTTCATCTTCCCAGTGATTCGACCTGTGACCCCAAAGAGCACTGGATGGGAGGAGCCTGTTGAGCCGGACCTGGGTAAGACTGTCACGGGTCACCAAACTGGCCTTCAAATAAAGTTGCAGTCACGTATGCCAGAAAAAAGTGCTCTTTCATCAAACAAACATTTTCCTATTATTTGGTGATGTTAGCTAAAACGATTATATATGTTCAAACGGGGTCAGGGCTAGAACATTGGTAGATTATTACAAAATATATGAAGCAAAGGGGTAAGGGGTGAAGGGACGGAAAGATCAGTGTTGAGGATGAATGGTATTGATCGGTAGAGAGGAGACTACCGATTCCTGCGGTGACCTGAGAGAGAGCTAGATAGAAAAGGGGGGTTTGGGGGGAGGGATGTAAGAATTTAGTCTATGGGGAAGGAAACTGAACAGGAATTAGATGCAACAGGTGGACGAACAACCAGGCAACATAAATGATGATGTTGCTCTGTACCTTCTAGCCCCAACACTCACCTCAGCGCTCCTTACTTTCTAATCACTCATACAATCCAAAGGGGAACAGCCCAGAATTGAATCCTAATTTCGGCCCTGACACTGCTGCTCAGTGCGTCACAGGCACACACTGTAAGAAAGTTTGATTTAAATGTTGGTTTCGTACAAAGCAAACTTTAAAAAAAATCTTTCTGGGTAAGTAGCAGACACATTATAGCTGGAACTTACACGCATGGGGTCATCCGAACAAATCTCATTGTCGTACACGAAGGGGGGAGGTTCCTCAAGCTGATTCCAAACACGCTCACCAACTTTATTAGGGGCTAGTTGGTGCTGGCCCTGTAGGTCAGCGTGAAAAAACATTGATCTAAATCCTTGATTTACAGGTAAAGGTATGGAACTAACACTTGTCTCTTTCATGCAGTTGACAAGAAAGCAACCACAACTACTGAGGTCATCATGTACATACCAGGTATCCCTCCGTCGTACGAGGTTGAGTCGGTGACAGTGTGTTGTGTTGTGCCAACGTTTTCCCATCCCGGGCGCAGTGCTTCATTATTTGGATCCCTGCTATTTAGGCTATTAGTGGTTATTTTTCATAACTGTCGTGTTTAGATTATCGTCGAAAGAAACGCCTCGTGTTTGGCTAATTGAATTCAGTAGTAGCCTATTAATTGTGTATTCACCTCATAAATCATGACATGCTGTTTTTTTCTCTCTCTTCACCTGCTTGTGTCAATATCAGTTTTGATATTGATGATCCGGAACCACTAGTCCCTCTTCTAAGTAGAGAGACGGATTAGTGAAATTATGCCAGGATTAATCCAAGATCTGTAATTATTCAACCATCTGCTCATTTTATTTCTGTTTTTTGTGTGTTACCACTTAGAGGAGTCACTGTCACGAAGACATGTTGAGCTGTAACCGTCCGCTTTTTCTCCTGTTTCAGAGGAAACCACCACGGTTCCATTTGTCGGCCCCTGGTATGAAGAATACGATTACGCCGACCGTACGTGTTCCCAATGGGATTGCTCCTCGCCAAATTAGCTCTATGCTGTAAAATTGCACACGCGTGCTGCAGGTCGATCCCTGACGCGAGTTGTTTCCTGTGTGTGATTCTTCCTCCGCAGTGGCCGACAAGAAACAAGAAGAGGAGGAGGAGAGAGCTCGAAAGGAAAAGGCGGAAAAAGGTCTCTTATTCATCGATTTATTTATTCATCCCTAATGGAGCGCCACTATTCTGTCTCGATCCCTCATAACACGCCGTCTCACAGCCAAACGTACTCACCTGAGAACCAAAACTGTATCAATCTGCTGAAGAAAACATTCTCCCCAAAATACACTTTTTAGTTGGACGCAAGTGTAAATACACAGTTTATTGTAGCTTCCGCCTCTTTTGATGCATTGAGCAACCGATGGAGCTATGGATCAGGAGGTCACGCTCCAGGGTCAACCTTTCCATGAAGGTCACAGTGTGATTCATTATACAGAAGGTACATACTAACTTCTGTTTGGCGGTTATCGAGTCGTAAGTATTTTGGGCGCCATGAAGACTCGTGGCACCGTTCTCAGGTGTGGAAATGGAATAATGGATGGGGTGGATGCCGAATCGGGAAGACGGAAACCGCGGATGTCTTAAGCAGAAGTATTTATCACAAGAGCTCAACAGTGTTCGGCGTCCCGCGACGGGCTGCCCATCCCCGCTAGCATTTCTCAATCTTCAGTGGTTCGTCATTACTGAGAATGAGATAACAACAGAAAAGAGGGATGGAGGAGGTGGGTTGTTATATAAAGCTCAGATACCAGCAGGCTGAAGTCATGATGATATCAGGAGGCAGGGAGGGAGGTTACAGAGTCAACATTCCGGTCTTGGTATTTTGAGCTAAAATCAAATGCAGATATTAAAGCAGACGGGCTTAGCTGACCGGAAACACTTGAGTGTATGAAGCACTGCACGAAGCACGTATGGAAATGTATTTTTGTGCGGTGGTTGTGGGCGGAACGAGGCCCATGCGAAAAGGTATATTGACACGTTGTTTCTCCATTACGTTGCTGGAAAGCTGAGCGACTGAGGAAGAAGTGGGAGGAGGAAGAAGAGGAGAGGCTGAAGCAGATTTCAGTGCCTGTTGAACCAAAGAGTAAGAGAATTTATTTTTAAACCTTGATGATAAACACAGAAAAAGGTTAACAGATTAATAGGGATTGTGAATTTGAACCTCCTTGTCAAAAACACAAATCTCTTCATCTGTTAATCCTTTTTTAATAAGACTGAGTTGTTTTTTAGATAATGAGTATCATTGATGAGTTGATTTCGATCAGAGTCTCGCTTGGCCGTCTGTCGAACGGATCCCATGTTTGTGAATCTGCGTTTTGCTCGCCCTCTCAGAGTGTCCCCCCCTGGGCTTGGAGTCTCACCGGGTGGAAGATGACCAGCTGCTGGCCTCCTCTCAGTCTCACCACGGCTTCACGGCCCAGAGGGGACGACTCAACATGCAGGTAGGCTGTGCACCAGGGCCTCGCGCCCATCTAATATTCACCGGAAGGGGGCCTGAAGCTCAGACCGGCGGTCTCCTTGCAGGGCTCCGACAATGAGGACGACCTGTTCGGCGGCGCGTGGTGCGCGGAGCCCGAGGAGAGCAGCCATTGGTTTGAGGTGGACGCCCGCCGAGAGGTGGAGTTCACCGGGGTCATCACTCAGGGAAGGAACTCGGAGCAGCTGTGAGTCAAAATGCATCTATCTTCCTAACCCTCATAGAGTATTTCTATACGTATATTGTATTTTTATATTTTCCTGGTGGAATGGAAACGTTGACGGATTCATGTCATTTACTTCCTAGTGAGGATTTCGTGTCCTCCTACTTTGTGGCCTTCAGTAACGACAGCCGTGACTGGACGGTACTTCATGACGGCTACGCGGAATGGGTGAGCGGAAGACACACTAAGCAGCACCGGCCGCACACCGCAGCTACTGTTTCGAAATTGTTGCGGCTTCATGCATGTTTATCCTCCCCCGCAGCTGTTCTATGGAAATGTGGACAAGGACACGCCGGTGATGAGCCAGCTCTTCACGCCCGTGGTCGCGCGTTACCTCCGCATCCTGCCTCAGAGCTGGAACGGCAGCCTGTGTCTCAGAGCAGAGGTCCTGGCCTGTCAACTCCCCAGTCAGTATCACAGGAGGACAGTCTCACAGCACACCTGAGCAAAATCTCCCCTCAGGAGAAAACTGCCGTTGTTAAGAATTGTTTTTCCCGGCTCGACCACTGTGCGGTTCTGGTTTTGTGAGGGGTCTACTGGCTTGATGACTCACAGAGTTTTCACATTTTTGGGGGAGTATGTCACCCACCCAACTGTGGTCAAACTTACAGCTGCTTTCACCCAAGACGGAGGCAGAGCGATAAGTCTGTTTCACAACCTGACACTCACGACCTCAGTGTTCCAAAACGGTGTTACATAAAGTGCACACGTGTTTCCACCGTTTCCCGTAAACAGCAGCTTTCACAGCAGAACGTCGTGACACTGACATTGTCTCGAGAGCAGGAAGTCTAATCTGCTAATAGTGTGTCGTTCCCTTTAGGCAGCTATCACAGTGAGAATGAAGTGAACGCGTCAGACGACCTGGACTTCAGACACCATAACTACAAGGACATGAGACAGGTCCGACATCGGGTTTTTGAAGAATACCAGAGCTGGTGCCCTGATAGGACGGCAATGTTACAGATCTGGTTTCTCCTCCAGATGATGAAGGTGACAAACGAAGAGTGTCCCAACATCACCAGGATTTACAACATTGGCAAAAGCTCCCAGGGCCTGAAGATGTACGCCATGGAGATCTCCGACAACCCAGGGGAGCACGAGACAGGTACAAGGCAGACGGATAATGTAGATAATGTAGTAAGGTAAAACCACGTCTGACGTCAAACCAAAAGCACAAAGCTCGTAGGTAGACGTCAGAGAGCAATTCAAATATGTAACTAATACATTCTACTGCCCCTCCTTCACATGCCCCTTCAATCCCTCAAACAAATACATGTCTATTCAATGACGTCACCTTGCGTGTTGCCGATAATGTTTTCATTGTCCCGCTGTATTCGTCACCAGGGGAACCGGAGTTTCGCTACACGGCCGGTCTCCACGGTAACGAGGCGCTGGGCCGAGAGCTCCTGCTCCTGCTGATGCAGTTCCTGTGCAAGGAGTACAACGACGAAAACCCCAGAGTGCGCCGCCTGGTGGACGGAGTGAGAATACACCTGGTGCCCTCTCTCAACCCCGACGCTTACGAGCTGGCCTACGAGATGGTATGACGCGCCGGCTGTCACCGCCTGGTCGCCGGCGTAGAATAACTAACTTCTCTGTCACAGTTGAACCTCCATGTTTGTCACGTCCAAGTTTTACATTAACCTCGGTGTACTTGCCCCGTGGGTTGGTGAGAGCCGGCTCTGGAGGATTTCTGTTTGAGTTTTTTAAGACTTTTGACAGCCAGCCTGAAGTATAAAGCTTGTCAGGGTGGGAGTTTGAGAGACGGGGGACAGTCTAATGACAACCGAGTTGCATTATGGGACGCGTGTCCTCCATCGTGAGGCTAAACCAGCGGCATTGTACTTTAAGGTTAAGCTTAAGATATTTTCCATAAATCTTGTTGTTAGGACAATGAAAGGTTGACCTTTCTTTACATCGTAAGTATCTTATCTTTGTTTTCATAACCCACAAGTTTGCCTAAAACCCCATTGACACACACACACACACACACACAGCACAGTGAAAAGCAAAGAAGGCACTGCTCAGTCTTTTTGTGAGAGGGAAGTCAAACCACTCGCTCAAATGTTTCCACATAATTGGTTTCTAACGCTACAACGCTCAAGGTCAAATGTTCTGAGAGGCCTGATGTAGCCCCTGTCCCTTCTATGCAATCAGGGTTCGGAGATGGGGAACTGGGCACTGGGCCACTGGACTGAAGAAGGTTACGACATTTTCCAGAACTTCCCGGACCTCAACAGCATCTTGTGGGGCGCCGAGGACCGAGGCTGGGTCCCCCGCATAGTGCCCAATCATCACATCCCCCTCCCAGAGAACTTCCTCAATGGCTCTGTGGGTTTGTTTGCCGTTGTCAAGGTGCAATTGATCCAATTTCAATCTTGAATAATGGTTTTGACGTCCAAGCATTCCACTGCTTTCACAGCTTGCTGTTGAGACCAAAGCCATCATTTCCTGGATGGAGCGCAGCCCATTTGTGCTGGGAGCTAACTTGCAAGGAGGAGAGAAAATGGTCGTGTACCCCTTTGACATGCAGCGCCCGCCAATTTCTGTAAGGCCTTCATACTATTAGAACTATAATGTCTTTAATCTCACAGCTGCTGCATTGCCGCGCACCGACATAATGACCCTGTCTTCCCGTTAAGTCGACCGACGGCAGGCGCTGGAGGACTAACGGTGAAATGAACGAGGAGACGTGGGCCCGTATTCAGCGGCAGAACGAGGGCGCTCTGAGGGAGACGCCAGACGACGCCATGTTCCGGTGGTTAGCCATGTCATATGCCCACAGCCACCTGACCATGACCGAGACCTACCGCGGCTCCTGTCATGGTGACGATGTCACCGGGGGACAGGGCATCACCAACCGAGCCAGCTGGAAACCGGTGGTGGGCAGTAAGTGTTGGCACAGCGGGTAGTGTTAAAGGTTGCAGTCCATTGACCGTTCTGCCCTCTGACAAACCCCCGCTTGAAGCTCTCCGTCCCCTCTCCCACAGGTATGAATGACTTCAGCTACCTGCACACCAACTGCTTCGAGCTCTCCGTCTTCCTGGGCTGTGACAAGTTCCCCCATGAGAGTGAACTGCCTCTGGAGTGGGAGAGCAACCGCGAGAGTCTGTTGTCCTTCATTGAACAAGTGAGAACGGGCCAGGACGAGTATGAGCCTGAGGGAGTTCGAAAAGTGTCCATCTCCGTACTTCAAGTTTGTGTGGTCAGAATGGATTTAATGCTGTCGCACGAACCAGTGCAGTGGAAGTGGTATCTTTGCTGAATTCTGCCAGCTTGCTGAGGATGGTTAAAAAAAACCAACAAGATTCCTCCTGGTGCTGCTGACGGTCATGTCTGAGAGAGCAGTGGCGGACTCAGGCCGTTTGAGGGGCAGGGGCGGAGGAAGAAAAAGAAAAAGGGCACCTACTACACGACATGGGGCCCCACCAACGGGCAAAAAGCTATAATGCATCAAGCATGATGAAATAGTCTTCTTACTCGGAATCAATCTGGTGACAGACTGAGAGCTGCTCTGCAAGACACAAATAGACTAGGTGTGAAAATATAATTTTTCGGTTTGTTACGAGTCTGCGGCGCAACAAATTAGACTACGGCGGGCCGCCACTGGCTCGTCAGTGTATGGGACACCTCGACCTATATGTCACCCAACATCACATTTTCTCCACTGGATGGGGCATCCGTTAGGAAACGTCCCCACATCCTCACACATGAGGGGACCCCCTTTACAGCACTGCATCAC
Organism: Scophthalmus maximus; assembly: GCF_022379125.1. Taxonomy (NCBI): domain Eukaryota; kingdom Metazoa; phylum Chordata; class Actinopteri; order Pleuronectiformes; family Scophthalmidae; genus Scophthalmus; species Scophthalmus maximus. Next base: position 5,662,034 of record NC_061516.1, read on the forward strand.
ATTGAGGGGCACTTCTCCATTAGAGTAGCCCCGAATTGGGCACTTCATCATGTTTTTTCTCACCTGTAGGAGTACCGTATACAGCACTGCATGCCATTTTCTCTGCTGGAAAGGGCACCCTGCGGGGCACTGTCATGTAGGGGCGGCATATAGGGCACTTCATAACGGCACCCTTTTCCATCGGAAGGGGCACCCATATAGGGAGCGTCAAGCATGTGCTGTGTAAATAATGTTTGTATCATTATTCAACTCTATACAAAAATTGCATATACTAAATATATAGTAGCTCACTTGTAAATTCAATGCATCGCCCCTCTGGTGCTTTTCATTTATTCCCTGACTGGCGTCAAAAGATAACAGATGACCGACTCTGGCACCATCTGGTGGAACAGGCCGAGAGCTTCAATCTTCAACAGCTTTGTCTAAAATCACCCCATCAACGGAATGTTTAAGATGCTACTGCGGCCACATCAAATTATGCAAATCGTGTCTCAGCGTCGTTGTCTGTAGCCTTTCTCAGTGAAATGAACACGTCTGCGGGATTTGAGGTGTAATGTGCCGTTTACCTGTGCAGGTCAACCGAGGAATAAAGGGAGTGGTAAGAGATGTGGAGGGAAACCCGCTGGCCAACGCCACCATATCTGTGGAGGGAATACGGCACGATGTCAGAACTGGTATGTTGCGCACAAAGACAAAGATACTTTGTTTAGTATGTTTTCATTTTTTGCATGAATGGAAAAAAAACGAGATCCTAACCCCTTGACCTTCCCCAAATGTAATTGTAGCCGTAGGCGGTGATTACTGGCGGCTCCTGAATCCGGGGGAGTTCAGGGTCACTGCCAAGGCCGACGGCCACACCCCTCAGACCAGACTGTGCATGGTGGGCTACGACTCGGGAGCCACTCCGTGCAGCTTCACCCTGGCAAAGTCCAACTGGGACCGCATCAAGCAGATCATGGCGCTGAGCGGCAAGAGGCCCATCCGGCTGGTCCCCAAGGCGAGAACGACCCCGGCCAGCGCCGTGGCCGTCGGCAGCACCGCTCCAGCGACCGAAAGTCACGCCAGCCTACAGAACGCAGAGCGACTGAGGCGCCTCCGGCTCATGCGTCTCCGCAGGCTGCGTCTGCAGAGACAAAGAGGCAGTCCGAGTAACACTCCTACTACTCCTACTACTCCTACTACTACTACTACTACTACTACGACAACAACCACGACAACTCCACCACCTGAAACTGAGAGAACAACCTCCTGGTACGAAGCGTGGTTTCCTGTGGACAGTTGGTCGACTGAGAACCCGTTCGACAGCATCAACTTTGACTCAGTGCCCACGCAGGACTACCCCTTTGAATACACTATCGACTGATCCCTGCACAAAGTCCTCACTAACCATTGTATGACGCCGCGACGTCACTAAGTTTAACCACAGCTTTAAAAGTACAAGTCACACAGGTCGTCTGTTATTTAGTCGTCAGAAGGTTTTCACTCCTCTGGCAAACCTTTTTTCAAAAAAATCTTTTGTTTTCCGAGAATTGATGTGGAAGAGAAAGCCTCTGTTGAGCAGAGACTACGGGACACAAGTTTCTTTGGGTTTCCGTTTCAGAAGAGCTAGTGTTGGTCTCAATACACACAGGATATGATTCGGTACTTTTCCATAAGAGATCCATGTACATTGTATGTTTCTTTAATGGCTCGTCAAGTGTGATCGCCGGCCTCAGTGAAACTGATTTGATCTAGTTCTGAATGCATTTGATTAAAGTTACAGATATTTTCTAAAATACTATTGTCTATTATTTTGTGGTTCAAATGAAGCCGTTTTTATTACCTGAAAGACCAATGGCAATGAGATATTGAGTCAAGTTAATGTATTTATACACCCCAATATCATAAATCATATAATTTCTCTCCTTAGAATTAGACATTGTAACATTCTTTATTTTTGGGGGGGTGGGGTGGTTGGGTTTATAGAAAAAATGAGGGTAAGAGAGTGCCACATAATGTACATTATTATATATATTCTTAAATCTTTAATAGTTAGAATTGAAAACACAATAAAAGTATTGAATCATTGAGTTATATATATGAAATATTTATGGTCAGACTTAGTTTACATGTTCCCCTTGTTCTCCCAGTGGGATCCCTGGGGAACAGTGGGTTCTGCGACGGTGGAACGGAGCATGGATCGGAACAAAAAAGTCAACTGAGCCGGTAGGAATAACCGGCCAGTCTTTTTGGGACAAGGTCCCCGGCTGCGAACAGGTTTCAGCGGCGCTCGCAGAACAGAGAGTTCATCGGTTCAGATCTCAGACTCTCTGCAGAACCTCCAAATAAGGCGGGAAAGTTAGAAGCTCCGTGGCCTCCAAGCTGTTAAATTGCTCACGCAGTGCTTCCAATATAACATTCCTCGGGTGGGAGCGACTGGAACACGCCAGACCAAAACATGGGGACTTTAACGCACACTTAAAGGAATGACATTTTCTCTTCGTGCTTAGCTCACGAACAGGTTAACCTTGTTTCCCGTTTCCTCATTATGTGACGTTGACACGTGGCAAAGACCACATGTCATGGAGTGGAAGATATTGTTCAGATTTACCAGACGGAACTGTTTATGGAATAATAATAATGACATATCTTGCACCTCCGATGCAAGGGGCCGTTACAGCCAAAGAACCTATAGATCTAGTACTAATAAGTCCTTGTAGAACAATGGGCTCCTCACACCAGTCGGTGCTCTGGCCCTAATAGAAATCCCTATTTAATTGCTGCATCATTCTCATTGAAGACTACGGAGTTGTAGTTCATACTGTTCATGCTGTTCCATACCACTGGGGAGCCTCGAGCACTATGATCCAATATAATCCATCCTACTAACGAAGAAAGCCAGTGTCAAGTTGTCGGACACAACTGTTTAATCAAGTATCTGGCACCATACAAAAATGTATTAAACAGTTGGTAAATCTGTACATTCTTGTTTTGGCATATTTCTAAGACATACAGAACAGAACATGTAAAGATAATCAATCAATGCAATTCCACTCCCAAACTTTGTGGGTTGTTTTTTTTTTTTTTTTTACCTTGCTTGACAAAATGATGGCAAAAAAAATCCCACAATAAAGACACTTATCGGCCCTTTCATTGAGGCAGATTTTCTTATTTATTGGGTCCATCTGGCAACGAACACGCACAAAAAAACCCCTTTTTTTAAGATGGGAAAGTGACATCCAACAGTCTTTGGCACTTTCTATTCAAATCAACAAACATGCATGTTTACAGAGATAACAATCTGTGCTTTTTCTTTTCTGTTTTTAAACTTAAAATATTGAAAAATACATTTAACGCCCAGTTCACACTACACGACTGTACGACCGATTTACCGCTCGCCAACAAATTCCGGCGCTCCTGTAAATTGGAGAAAAAAACAAAACGCAGTTCCTTTCTGACGGCCACCGTGAAAGTGGCAGACCATACCATATTATGGATCGCATACGTTCCCGTGTCCCTTCTCGCGTGATGTGCTTCCGTGACAAAAACGTACTTTGCACGGAGTACAAAGAGTACAGTGTTGAACGGCACGGCGGCCCAAAGCCTCGCGATTTTACAAGACGGCGCGTCGTCTAGTATTGACGGAGATCTTCGAAGAACCGTGTAGTGTGCCCGAGGCGTTAGTTTGACACCAACGGAAATTCACGACAAGCACATAACACGTCACACAGGAGGACCCCCCCCCCCCTTGTTTTGGACACTTTGACATCTATAAAAAAAAAAAGGAGAAAGGTAAAACTGACCCCTGCATATATATCTCGTGGAGGAAACACTGTTGATCGGTTGGCAGTTACTTCTTATGTGCTCCCAGTGGTGGACATGCGTTCCCCATGGATGTGGGTCCCTTATGTGCAGCGGTGGCCTTTGTGCTTGTGCATCTATGATAAAAACAAGTTCATTTCCTGTGCTCCGGTGGAATCCAATATATGCTTATATCAGGTGAGTGCTGATAATATATTATACCTTTTGTGTTATTAATATTACTGTAACGACCAGGCTGACAGTGCTTGAACACACTATATAACGCTGTTCCTGCTCCCTCTTTCCCTTTCCACCCTCGTTTTCTTCCCGGTCCCTGGTTCTGTTACGCCTGCAACTGGCCGTCACAACCGCCCGGTTGCCATCTCCTCTAACTGTCAAGTCGGTGTGGGTTTCTGTTGTTCGATGCACTGTCTCACAGTTGCAGCTTTAAAAAAAAAAAATAAAGCATTGGTTCTGCGGCACCGCAACAGAATATTTGTTCTGAATACATTTTACCTAACTGAAACATTTCCACTTCTAGGAAATGTCATTGTAGCTGCTGGAATTCAATAAGCCTTTTTAAAAGGACCAAAATTCAAAACGTTTTGCGCGGGAACAAGAAAAAGACGGCAAACCCAGAAAGATGTAGCTCATGTCCCAAAATTCTCCAAAACAGCAACGTCAACGTCTAAATCACAGTGGCGGTTTTAATCCGACGAGGCTCATTTTCGTTTGCATCAAATTCATCACTCATCACATCGCTCAACACTCGGTAGTTTGTAAACTATGTCGTCAAAGGGAAAGGCGATGGCAGTGGAGGAGATAAAGTAAAGCCTCATGTTGTCTGGTTGGTTTTTTGGGGGGTGGGGGTTTCCATAAGATTTCATAATCTAATACATATAGTTTGAACTCTACATGATTTTTACATTTGCCACCAACCCTTGGATAAAACAAAGTCAAGTTATTAACTTGATTCCACATATTGTTTTGTTCACATTATTATTAGTTCTTGTTGCTATCGTAACACAATTACACAATTTATTATTTAAGTTATTATCTGGCTTGTATGAGTAGTGTGGGGTGGCCAAAATTCACCAAGATCGTGAGACAAAGGGGCACTGTGATACGTACTGTGACACACCCATCAAATTATGAGGAGTCAGAAATTCCATTTTCAATTCAGGCTAATGCACCACGCTCTTCATGCTGCTAGGTCGTTCATGCAAAACTTGAAACACGAAATTGAACTCAAATATTCACTCAACACTGATGCAACGCGGGGTTGTTTTTTTAAGAAGCGTTCTTGTGTGCGAGGGACACAAGCAAACTCCAGTGGCACTCTCTCTGCACAAAGGATCCCACTGATGCTACATCATAAATTAAGTCGTCGTAATCGTGGCAATGTCTTGAATATAAAGCACAGAACACATCGATACAGCAAACAGTCCTTCGAGAGGCTGGATGCTACCCCCTTTATTTCCTTTTTCTAGTTAGAGTTATGATGAAAGTACAGTGTCACTTCACTGTTTGCTCTTTTCACGAAATTCTGAGTTTAGGAAAAACACCATACAATAATATGCAATAACGTAAATGTGACTTTTGGAGACTTAACATACAAACTTTTCAACATGCAATATTCAACAATTAAAAAATAACGTTTCTCTGGGATTCATCTTCTGTCCCAAGTTGCGTTGGTATTCCTCCGGGAAGAAATAGATCATGACTGGCATCGAAGTCCCCAACGTCCCCAAATGTTTTAGAGCGCAGTTGTCTAAGAAACGGGGCGGTTTCTAATCCTTTGACACAAATGAACATGTTACTGCCGCCATCTTAATACTTTTTGGAACACTTTGACACATTTCGGGCAAGAGCTGTTCAAAAAAAGTGACAGCCGTGACGGACGAAGAGGTTTCAGAAAACCTTTGAAACAACTGCTTTTTAACCAGTCAACCAAAGGGCAAGCATGAGGAACAATAACATGGGTAGGATTTTTTTTCTTTTCACCATAAAGCACGACAAATAAGATCATAGCAATATTAAACTTCATAAAGTGCAAGCCTACAATATCTTAATGGCCATAACTATCAACACTGGCAACGTGGAGGTTGCGACTACAATGAAAGTAGAAGAAAAAATGTAGACCGGCTCCCCCAGGTAAAAGTTAAATGAAAGAAAACAATGGCTGCTTTTCTTCTACTGCTCTTCTGGTCCTCGGGGAAGTTGGAATGTGAAAAAATGTCCAAAGAACACTCTGCTCTCATTTACACTTCGCTCCTGCTACATTTCAACCTCATGAGTCACTACACATTTTATAGACGTTTTTATATAAATACTGAACAAACGCATCCGTTAATGACACTCCAGCTATGTCATTAAACTGAAACACCTAAAGAGCACTCTTCCCATCATGCATGTAAAACTTGACATTTAAAGCCGACTTGGCTACTTCCTGCATTGCTGCATTGTTTTGGTCGAGGGCAGTGAACTGTGAGGTTCCAGTGTCAGCATCCCGACAATGGTCTGTGTCACTGGTGCAAGAAATAAATACTGCAGCAACACCTAATAAACAAACAACAACAACAACAACAAAAAATACAGAGCCGGGGAGGGTCATAAAAGACGGAATTTCTGACATTAAAGTCGTAAATTTGACGAGAATACAAGCTCGGATGTTCTCTGAGATGAAATTGACTCGAACGAAGTCGCAGATCGACGAGAGAAAACGTCGGAGCAATTGCGCCGTCCACATGCCGTCTCTCGTTCACCCCTCGCGCGCTACTCTGCAAACAGCGGAATTGTTGCGAGCAAGTTCAAACGAAGAGCCGTCTGGCTGTTTGTCTTAGTTTGCCACTAATCTCGGAATTCGGCCCGAGTCTTGCAAGCGTAGACCTCGGGCGCGCTCTTCGTTCTTTTCTAAACTTCGCCCAGTATTTGGACGTCAGGACCACGCATATTCAGTGAAAAGAGCCCCTCCAGCCCCCGACTCTTGGTCACAAAACAATTGAACATAGATTTCATAGATTGCAGACAAGTTGTATAAAACAAAGAGGCCTATTAAAGCTACATTTTTTCCAGACTTATTTTATGGTAAATTTGCGACTTGAACGTCAGAAATTCTCGAAACATCCCCCCCGCCCCCGTCCCCCAGCTCCTACACTGGCCCTAATACGCCGTCGTGATAAACAGTGCGTCTTCAGCTGGTTCCCTTTTTGGGGATACGTTAGGATGAAGAGCAAGAATTAAAAACACATGGAACAGTCCAGCCTGGCTAGTACATCCTTAGCAGTGCTGGACTGAATGACATAGTGACAATTTAGCTTTTAGCCATTCTAAGACCCCCTTAGCCGAGGCGCGGCTACAATTAAAAAGATTTAAGGGGATCATGCAGGCGGCTGTTTTGTGTTTTTGGACTCAATCCCACAGCAGTCCTGAGCCCATTGTTGAGGTGGTTCTCAGCAATTTTCCCGGCAATTTGGCCAATAGTCATCGTATCGGATGAACATCTGCTGATGGACACTGGTGTCTTAAAGCCCCTCTGCTTGTGGGTCGAAATGGAGGGGACAAGGGTACTGTAACTATTAATGAGAACTGGTCAGACCCCTTTTGTCTGTCCTGGTTTTCCTTTTTCTTTGAAGCACGAGGTAACTGAAGAATTTAGAGATCGTTAGATCCCGGGAACTATTTTTCTCTAAAGGTACGTTGCGCACGACGGATTCAGCTATGGCTTCAGCATTATTCTCAAGAACACCTAAGTCCACAAGTATACTTTGTCATTCACTAACCATCTCTCTTTGGGTGCTCTGAACTGAACTTTAGCTCTGAAGACTTCCGAAAGAAATGACTATGTTGTGCGATTGCAGGAGGTCTTTGATTCTGGCACCAGTCTGACAACAGACCGCTAAAAGTCCAATGAGATAGTGTTTTCAACTGCAGAGCACAACCCAAACAGAAACAGTATCCATCCATCCACCCATCATCTAGGAGGGTCGGGGGCTGGAGCCAAGCTGGGCTGACAATGTGCCAGAGGCGGGGTTCCCCCTGGACAGGTCGCCAGGCCATCACAGGGCCAACGGACAGTTCACTCTCTCATTTACACAGGTAGAACATGCAAACTCCACACAGAAAGGCCATGGATGGTTGGTTGGTCCGAACCTGGATTTGAACCAAGAACCCCTTCTTTTTTTTTTGCCGGCAGGCAAGTATACAGTATTCACACACAGAGACGGTACATGAATGAAACAAGTGCCGAGACAATCGCACGTGTATCCGCTACGTGACGTTGCAGACGAGCGCGGCGGCTGTCAAGAACGTGTTGGCACCACAGAGCCGTCAGAGCACGCCCGACCAAACGTCGCTGCGAGTTGCTTCGGCGCTGAGTTCGACACGAGAGAGAAAGCATTGCCCTACGTTGCAAGAACAGGAGCCCCGCTCTGGCAAAAAAAACTCCTTCAGGCATTTGGTGAGAGTGTTTCAGGACATGACTACGACTAGTGAACCAAAGGAAGTGAACATGTGTTCATCGTTGTTCAACCATCTTACTGTGTGGAACCAGCTGGCAACCTGCAACGCCTTATCACTGAGCCACAAAGCAAACCGCAAGCTCAACGCCTAGGTGCAACAACCTCCCTCTCCTCACTGTACGCCCTGTGAACGACAAGCTACTGTTGTGAGCAGTTCTTTTCAAAACTTGCAAAGAATCAGCTCAGCTCAAGACTGACTGAGAAGTATCATCATCACTACCACCTGACTCCAGCCATTGGGATATAGAGAGGTGTTCAGCAGTTCAGTACTCTCGAAGGGCATTTAAAAAGAAATTGAAATAGCCCTTAGTAGGAAAACGGCTGCCCCTCACTGGTGTGGACAGGACGACGCTTCCTGTGACCCACTTCACGGCTCGGTGAAAACTTGAGTCAACAGAAAGTGACCAACAATCTCAAGCTCTCAAGGGTTCTCGCAGCCAGAAAAGGGCCGTGACCAAGTGACGAATTCGTACCGAAAGTGCTTTAAGCTTGAGTTTCTTCATTCAAGAACAGATTGTGGCTGCTAAGGATTTGGATTCCCCCCCCCCGCCACACAGACAGACAGCAGGCGCCCCTCCACCGACCACTAATCAACAAGATTAAAATGTGTTATTTAGAATGGACGAGTGTCTGCGACATATTAAAAAATTACATGTGCAAATGGCGACAATCGTCAAAGGGTTCACACGTCATCCGACTAGGCCCACAGTGTTTCCGATTTACCTAGATCTACCTTACCTAGTCTAACCTCTCCCGCCAGGTGTATAATGCACACAATTTATTTTTTTACACTTCTCGCGATAAAAAATAAAAGATCTCTAACTTGTCGTTTAGCACCTTGGATCATTATAGAGCTGTGAGCTGTGTGCTCTTTGCCCCGCTGTCACTCTCTCTCGCTCCCTCTTTCCCCTCCAATGGCAGCGCCGGGATCGATCGCTGGGACACTTCGACTCTGTACTCAGCATCCAGCTTTGTTGTTGTAACCCTCTCTCTTGCCACTTGTTGTCAGCGCAGCATTTCTCACTTTTGAAACAGACAATGTATCATTTTTTTGTTGTTGGTCCAGTTACTGAAAAAAAGTCAGGCAGCATCTGTAAGCTTGACACAGTGGCTCAACGGATGGTGGGGTGAAGTGAAACCATGCACGGCACCATGGCTCCGGATCGAGAAGATGACGGTGTTGTTTTTCCTGTGTATTAGAAAGCAAGCAATCATATTCCCTTCGAGCAAAAGAGCCAGGAAGTCACACGCCGGTCCCGTCAGCGTGAAGGCGACTCGTTTCTGTGACTTATTCAACGGTGAATGTTGTCACTGAAAAAAAAGGGGTTGGTGTGCGGACCACATGTTCACTAGGTCACTTTCTGTCGTCTCAAATTAGAGAACGCACAGGCCCATGCAGCACATGCATCGGCTCCACTTTCAACCAACCACGTGCCGTTGTTAGATCGTGAGTCTGTTTTATATTCTCAAATGGGTGGGAGCCCCTTCTTTGTGGATAGAAAAAGGACACAAATGATACATCCGTTTGCATTTTTTGCATGCAGACTATGCACCGTGACGTGAGAAAATATTGAAAATAAATGCCACTTTCCAAATGCAAAAGGCTGCCAGTATGGATTGCTGGTGAACGGCAGAAAGGAGGAGTATGAAATCTGTACAACTGACGCCGTGCCACAAGAAGCGACGGAACACACCCTCATGCACCCCTGTCTGCAACGAGAAAAGCTGTTGTACAGCACAACACTCTTACGCAAGTACAAAAATCTAAAACTAGACGTCACATTTTTGGGCGAAATGTTTCACCTGGTGTGTGTGTGAACAATGTCCCGAACGTCGCACTTATTCAGAACATGAAGTGATGCACAAGCATTTTCTAAACAGCACTGTGTTCTCTCGGCGACAGAGCTCGCATGTGGACGGGGCCCCAGGATTTTTTTCCATTCTCTGTTCTGATAAACAAAGATTAATGTTATATTATTATCTGCAATTAGCTGCAGAATCATACCTTCTTTTGGACAGGGACTGGTGATTTGAAAAGGTTTTTGTTTTTTTTTTTGCAATATCTCATTCATTTTCTTTTATGTTTTAAATGATGTTTATATTTCCAAGGCAAGTCGCCGACACTTAAAAATGGGGAATTTACACAATATGAAACTCTCTGACTTAAGTGCTAGAGCATGTTAATGCTGCACAACATTTGCTTCAACACGTGTACAGTTGAACGCAAGACATGAACCTGTATGTGCTGAAACAGTGAATTCATTACCTGTAAAAAAAAAGAAAAAAAGAAAAAAAAAAGAGGTGCAACTTTGAGGGCTCTGGCAGTTGAGTCTGTATGTACATAAATGCCATTTTCCCCTACGCAAAGATATTAGTAGACTTCCAGTGAATCATCCCAAAAAAGGCTCTGCACGTCCAGGATGGTTGCCAGCTCCAATATATGCTTCTGCAGAAGGCTGTTCTCCACCGTGTCCTGTTTGGGCAGCTCGGGGTACGAGTCCGGGAAGCTCTGGGACTCCTGCGAGCGAAACATCAAATCATCGTCAACACCTCTGACACCATTGAACATCACGACACAGGCAAACCATCAGCAACTGGGACTTTTCTATCATTGCTGGTTGCCATTGAAGCAAACGTCACTGCTCTGGCATCAGACACTGGATATTAAAGAAGTGAAAATCGGACATCAGGATCTGGGACCTCCTTCACGTCTGCTTACCCCATCATAAAAGCAAAAACAAGGAATGCCCGTTCCTATGAATGAATCAGTGTTCAGCACGACACAAAGATATATGATGGATTTGGAATTGAGCAAATGATGCTGGTCAGGAAATGTTCGAGTCAGTGCATGTTTGGTCGTTTTCTTTTCAGGAACAGGTTTTTTGTCATGGTCAAAAAACGGAATGAGCTAAATTTTAAAAATGGTTTGATTTTCATTTCCTATTTTTGAATAACAAAAATAAAATCACTAGAAAACAAAGAAAACTTTTTTCTCATTCACAAGGAAACGCACAGTAACTGTTGAACCAGGTCCAGATGGAAGAGGTTTGAACCCTCCAATGTATTTTTGTTTTTTTTAGCTCCGGATCTACGACCGCGATCGACAGGTTGGTGACCGCTGCTTTTAATCCTTACATCTTCTTAGTAACTTTTGGTGCGCAGTAAACTCAAAGAAGAGATCTCCAAAATCAGTATTCTACCTTTTTCCACCCTTCGTCCAAAATGAAACGACATGGTCTCTCCCAAGAATTGAACATTTAATAAAATTGAAATGCAAATTGGACGGGGAGGCGGCACGGTGGTGCAACGGTTAGCACGGTCACCTCACAGCAAGGGGGTTCTTGGTTTGCATACCGGTTTGAACTCGTGTGGAGTTTGCATGCTCTCCCCGTTTCTGCGTGGGTTTTCTCTGGGTCTCCTACCACAGTTCTAAGACATGCAGATTGGGGTCAGGTTGTTTTGGAGGCTCTAAATTGACCAATCGTTGTGAATGGTTGTTTGACTCTGGATGTCTGGCAACATGTCCAGGGTGAACCCCGCCCCTCATCCAATGTCAACTGCGACAGGCTGACCTGCAAGAACAGTGGGAGAAACTTCCTAAATCAAGACTAGAAAGGGGTGGGTGTTACCTAAGAACGTAGATTTCCCATCCTGCCCTTCACCATATGATGCACTGTGGGCATCGAATACACACGACAGCTTCGTTAGGACAACGACAGCAGCGGTGACTTACCCGAAACAGTTTATGCAATCTCAGTGCAGCTGAGCAGAACACAAAGCGGATCAGCAGCAGTCGGAGGAACTCATCACCAAAGAATTGCAAAAAGGCTTGATCTGTGCAGACAATATTAAAGAAAAGACAATAACAGTGTTGAGCCGAGCAGCTGATTCATTGATCATGTGATTAAATTGGGCAAGAATGCCAATATTATTATTGTAAACTGAATATCTTCGGTCTGGCATTGTTGCCCTGATAAAACAATCAATTTTTTTTACCATGACTCATACTATATTTGACAAGAACAAACGTGCAAATACAAATAATGTACATGCAGAAATGAAAGAATCTGTGGAAGATGAGCTACTGTACCTATGGTCCGTGATCTAGTTATCATCTGCCCAATGTCATTGTAGACTTTGGAAAGGAACTCTTGAGCCCTGTCCCACAGTCCTCGTCGCACACTGTTCAAACCACACACAGAGGAGAAAGCCAAGAGTGGACTGTAGAGGAACAGAGTGAAGAGACTCCCGCGCTGACACTGATCTGAGCAGTTGAGAAGAGACGTGGTATGAGTTTCAAACATTTGATACATTTTCCCTCCAGAAAAACATATTATTATAATTATATTATTATAATACTTCGTATCACTAGCTATAATGAGTTTTGTAAGAAAATAATAATAACGGATCTGCTCGACAACCGGTGCCACGCGCTGCAGCAGTCAGAGTAGAGGCGACTCTACTGATCTCCACTACGATATTTTTTCGATCACATTCATAAACTGGCAGAAGCGTCGCCTATGATATAAAGGCTCAATCCCATTTCACCCCTTGCCAAACGGAAATTTTCCAGGCCCCCACTCCAAACGGAGGTCAGTGAGATATTTCCCAGAATGCCTTGCGGATCACTGGCAAGTCGGCTGAGAAAATGTCAGAGAAAAATCACAAATTTGTATTTTCTCCGTTAATAATAACGACAACCTTTGTTAGTCGCTTCAATGTGTTATGGCGCTTTTCTTCATAAAAGCCACACAAAACAAATTGCTTGTCGCAAAAAAAACAAAAACGCTAATCGCAAGGCAGCGTTTTGCATTATATTAGTACCACATTTGTAATGTTATTAACTACCGTGATGTGCTGTTTCGTAGTTATAAGACCACGGGGTATTTTCAGTGTGATTCACCTGCCCTGTCATGACAAACATACTGTAATTGTTTGCTATTTGAATATTCTGGGTATGTCACCATAGTAACTGCAACAGCGTCTTTAAAATGATGTCGCCGTCATTCCAGGCATGTTGAATCTCCGTTAAAAACACGCCGCGTCTGCCTACGTAAAGCCATCGGCGACTACTGACGACGTATCGCGTTCGAAGGGGGTGTCCCATTTCGTAGGGGTAGATTTTCAACCCCTTCCCCTTGTAATGGGGGAGGGAAAGGGGTAGGGGTAAAAATGAGTAATGGGATTGGGCCATAATCATCCCCAAGGTTGAATCAAACTAAATCACAAATCGGTGGTGTTAAAGTCGAAGTCGAGTTGGAATATATAATGCTTTGATCAAGTCTAGTCTGAAGTCAAATTCATGACACAAGCCAAACTCATGTGACAGGTCTTGGAGGAAGGACTAACACATTGTTCATTTTAGTCTTTTCGTGAACTTTGTCTATGAGACAAATAGAATATAGAATATCACCAGATGTATTCTTCGATGAAGTGTTGTTCTGCAGTAACACACCTTGTACACTTTTGGGATACACTGTAGGTGATAGTAGGCACACCAGAGGCTGGCCAAACAGATTTGTGAAATTCTATCGGGACAAACAGAAGGACATAAAATGTCACGTTAATTACAAGAACACACATTCACACTGTGATTATATCATATACAATATTTGGGCAGTTTGACCTACTGTCATTCAGGGTCTGCGCTTCAGCACATTCAACTTGAAGTGAAATATTTGATACTGCATTCAGAAAGTGAGCAAATACTAAATGTAGATTTAGTATAGCATAGTAGGTGAAATAAAAATATATGCAACAGAAGAAAAAAAGCTTCACAGCTCATGGTGCTTCGGTTATGGCTCGAGTATCTATGGTTGCCAATGGAACTGGAACATTTATTTCATTATTGATTGCACTGGTGATGGAAGCAACGGAATCAATCCAGAGGTATACAGGAGCAACAAAACTCAATGAGCGAGACAACAATTGGAAAAACGTGTGGCCACATTTTCAAAGGGAGGGGATGGAATATCCGTGAAAATGCATTTTCTGAGATCTCTGCATACTATAGGACAATAGGCACAAACTGAAGCTTGTATAGATCCAAAAAATAATTCATGATCATATGGTAGGGTTTACATGATATTTGCATATTGAATATCAATATTAAAGTATAAAAAAGTTTGCATTGCCTAATTTGGGAGAAAACAATGTGCTCCAATGGTACGCATCGCCCCGTCAAGGCTTAACATTTCAAGTTGAATGTGCTGTGGCTTAGAGTCTGAAGAACAAAAAATGTCAAACTGTCCGATTATTTACAGTCTGGGTTTTTTGGGGTCTGTTGTAACATTTTTACATACCTTGTAGGCCGTGCTGTTTGAAGAATCCACGATGACAAAAAGTGGCTTCCGGGTGAAAGGGAATAAGTCCCCTGGATGAAGGCTGCAATATCATAAACAGGTTGATATCAGGGACCTACATTTTCTATAATAACAGGCTAATGGATCGGTTGGTTATAATCAGCTGTTTCCCATGTTGATGTTTGTGTACAAAGGGTTGAATTTTGCTAAGTTTGAACAGAGAGTGGACACAACATAGACACTACCTCCTTTTCTTGTAATCCCCTTACACCTAATAATCAATTTCACAATGATCCCACCCGAAAAGCAGCCCAGCTCCATCCCCCCCAATTACAGGGGTTCGAAACCTTCTCCACTATCATTTAAAAAATTCTTGAAAAAATATTTTACTGTATCAATAGCTTATACTTCTTTCGCCTTGTTATGATGACTTTCTCTTTTCTTTTTCTTCACATTTAATTTTCTCTCCGTATTCGATTGTCCCTTTCTTTTTTTTTTCTGTTCATGTTGTATATTGTTGAATAATTGTAGGGAATCCAACGTGCCAAGCCCCTTGTGGGTTTTCTGGGTTTCCTTTGCATGTCCTTTTTTTTTGTTTCACTTAATGTCTCTTAAATGTATCCTTGTTGCTTTTCGATTTTTTATTGTTGTTTTTTTTTTTCCATGCGCGTAATAAATCAAATCAAATCAAATGTGAGAAACAACAGCTAGATGTAATTTATCACAAGAAGCAAGAGTTAGACATTGGTTCCACAAGGTGGGAAGGGATGAGTTTTTTGGATACACTTTCAATGCTTTCAGTAACCTATGAAAGCTTCAATTGCATTATCTCAATTTGAATCTTTACTTAAAAAAACGAAGGAAAAAAATTCTAATACATTTATCATGCAACTGATCAACTATGTGCAGGTAGTTTTCTCACCAGTGCATTTCTTTCTGGGCCTGATTCTTCTTCTGCATCGTCTCTCCATTCACCACATCTCTGTTTGTGTTTGTGAGAACTCCTCCAAAATCATATGGTCCTGCAGCAAACGTTAAGAGGATGAGAAACTAAATTCCCTTAACTTGAAGGGACATGATGAACTGTGTTGTGTGGACCATACATTTCATTGCAACTCTCTGCAACACCAGATACAACTATTAACCAGATACACCGTTGATTTTGGATAATTGGTTAAGAAGCAGAGATACCTGCAATAGATGCAAGCGAGCGAGTGACACCTGTAGCCTGATTCAAACACATGCTGAATATCCCAGGAGTCTTAGAGGAACCCAGGGGAGGTATTGAACACAAGTAGCACGATGGAGAAATAAGTTTACAGGTGGGTCCCCATTTGTTTGTTCAAGAGCTGTCAAAATTGAAGGAAAAAAAAATAATTGAATTGCCCGTAGCTGTGATTGTAAGTTTGGGTGTGAATGGTTGTACTGTGGCTAGTCTCCGTACGAGAGTCTCGATCTGAAACAGATCGAGACCCTGATAAATGAACCGGGGTAAAATACGATCAGGCCCACTTTACACACAGTGTGTGAGCAGTCAGGTGGGTTTCAATGCGAGGTGGCACTTAACAACCACATCATACAGTGTATTCCTAGATTAAGAGGCAAGACAGAAATGGACACTAGAGCCCGACCAATATGATATGTATTTTAGGGAGTACAAGATTCCCGATACCGCTACCTCGGGCGATATATATATATATATGCATGTATGTATGATTTTAAGATGTCGTTATAAAACCTCTATGAGAAAGAAATGTAATTGAGGCTTGTTATTTTAGTTTAACCATAAACTTTATCATAAAAAACAAATAAAAATTACAAATAAAACCAATTGCGCTAGCACGGCACCATCTGGCGCCGTGCTAGGTGGCAGCCTGTTGCAGCATGTGCTGCTGCTACACCAGAATTTCCCAGCTTGGGATGAATAAAGTATTTATCTATCTATCTATCTATCTATCTATCTATCTATCTATAAGTAGAGCTTTAATAAAGTAAAAAACATTTATTTTACCTAAAATGTAAAAACATAAATGCACATTTAAAGGCTCCATTGGAAACAATTTAGAGTTTTGTTCTTATTCCTAAAATTTCATAAAATATTACAAATGTGCGGTCAGTAAATGTAATTTTACCTTCGTAATCTGAAGGCCCAGTGGGAAAGACTCCAGTAGCTGATAGGTAAACTAGCAGAACGCTGTTGGCAGGCAATTCCTGGAAATTAGAGTAATAAAAAAAAGATGATAATATTGAAAAAGTACTGTGACATGTGTTAGATACAAGTGATACATATACAGGGATAAAGCAAAAATAGGATTTCTGGTGTAAAGGTATGGAGGGGTGGGGCGTTGGTTACCTTTACTCACTGTTACATGCCAGTTTTTCTACAATGTAAAGGTGCGCTAGAATGTTAATGCACAGTAACTGTGGTGGCATGTACACACAAAACATTGTTGCCAGCATGGCATTACTTATCTCTCATTGCAAGTCCACTCTCTATGACCCACATTGATCAAATCAAAAGCATCTTAAGGTTACCGATATCTATGAGTGTGCAATTTGGGCGGCTTTTCATTGAATTAAATGCCCCATATTGTCCCTTTCTGGTGTTTTATTTGAAGTTTTGATCCTTAAGAAGATATATTTTTTTAGTACCAAAAAACAGGAGACATTCATAGAGCGCTTACCATAGTCACACTGGTACTAAAAATAATATATATTGTTTGCATTCATTCAGATCATTAATGTTTTTATTTAGCCATTCATGTAGAACTTTAGACGGTGGGGCTGTATACACGACTAATCTCGACAGCCTTGCGTGTGTAACAATTAACCATTAATTTAAGTGATAGTATCAAAAATGCCTGTGATTTGAGAGATACTGACCTTAAAAGAGGCAGACAAGAAAGTGAAGAGCTGGCTGAAAGTCGGCTTGTACAGCAAATACTTGTGAGGATTTTCTCGTTTAGCTGGCTTCTCAATGGGTTCCTGTGGAAATATATATTTAGATTATTAGTACTTCAGTTCAAGTCTGTGAAGAACAGGGTCAACTCTAACCCATTTTCTATCAGGTGATAGTGTGTGCAAATGTTCATCCTCATGCTTGTCACCCAAAATGACCAACAGTGGGGAATGATGCATCTCACTCTGCTCACAAATACAGCACTTTTTACAAGGCTGCTGTCATGGGCCCAAACATGATGAAATAGAGTTGATTGCTACTGTCAATTATGAGACACAGGTTGTTTACTGTTGCTTTTGTGGAAACATTCTTCTCACGGTCATGGCATGAGATGCTTCACACGCCTGCGGAGCCTCGACACCGGCTCCCCGTCTGTCTGTGACACCAACCACATTTTTCTGTATGGATAATTTCAGCTTGTTCTGGAAACATGGTCACGTCTTCGTAGTAAATGGCCTCCACCTCCAAACACAGAGTACAATGTCCTTCATCCCCTTGCTTCCATACACCTCAGGTGAATAAGAGATCCCAACCACTACATTCCAGCTATATAGAGTGCTATTATTGATGTTAGCTCCTCCAATCATCATCACTGACCAGCACCCAATGGACTTGGCCGTTGTTATCAACTGTTCTTTGCCCCTCAGAATGCCGCTGTTGAATGCTTGCTCCACAGAATATTATCTTAATATCCTCAATCTGAAATTTTTCAGTTTCTAACCAAAACTTGGCAGAGGAATATGGATTGCAGCCCTCTAATTGAACTGTGCCCATCTGCTTGTACTGCAATCCAGTGGAAAGCTCTTCTCGGTCTGCACTGATATAGTGTCGGGGGGGGATTCCGTGTTAGTGCTGCTGGAACGTTGTGTACATTTGAACGCTGTGGATCACAGAATCATGAGTTTAAATTGTACAGCTTTTTTGCAGATCTTTGTCCTGTATGGAAGCGTATTGCTGCAAAGGCAGGAAAATAATAATTTATCAGTATCACGTTATTACGTAAAACGTTTATTGTTAGAATAATAAACTTTTCACGTTATAGCGTGAGAGTTTCAAGTTCTAACAATAAAGTTTCAAGTTATTTCGTGAAATTTTCCCCATTATAACTTTACTGCGGTGAAGTTGGACAGATGTTCAGATTCAGACTTTCCGGATCAATACCTAACAAGCGAAACGTTGTTAAAACACAAGCGCAGCCTCGTCCCATCGGTTGTACACTACTTTTCACGATTGCTTTGTGGGATGCAATGACTCACAACTCACCACTGTTCCTTGTTTGGGGGTCTGTGTAGCCAGGTTGACAGGTTCCCTCTCTAGGGTTTGAAGCATGCGGAACATATCTATGGTTAACTCACTGAACTTCACCTAAAAGAAGAGGAAAACAACGCTTACGTCAACGGCTGGAAGACATAAACATTTCAGACATTGCACTTTTACTGAGGAGACACGGGTCAAGTCTCAAAGTGCTTTACAATACAATTAATATTCACCCATTCACACACAGTTTTACACCCAACCTCTATATCTAGTGCTTTGTCTATCCGACATGCATCTCATTCACACACTGCTGCAAGAGTGGACAAGCTACGAATCGAACCACCGACCCCCTGATCTTAATACTTTTGAGGTGTTGCAGCCAGCAGAGAGCACTGCCACAACTAGTAGAATCCTAAATCAGGAGATGTAGAATGTACTATGATCAGAATCGCTTTGTCAAAATTCTCAACATGCAGTTAAGAAAGAGGAATTAAATAAGTATAAAACAGCAGAAAACCCATGGAGATGCAGAAGTTAATTATTTACAGTAATTTAAACAGACATCCACGTGCATTAGTATTTGGACAGTGACACTTTGTTTGAGATTTTGCCTCTATACACAACCACAATAGATTTGAGATGAAACAATGAAGATGTGATTTAAGTGTAGATATTAAAATATTGCATTAACAATTTACGTATTGCAGCCATTTTTGTGCAAGTCAATTTTATTTACAGGCAACCAGGGCTTTGAATTCCAAAGTTACTCGCCAATTTGTCTGGTGATGAATGGAGCAAACAACAATGCGTCTGTCTGAATCGGCTGCGGAAACGATGCAACATCAGCGTTTTGCCAGATTGGTCTGTTTTCCGCAAGAAATTTGGGCGGTTTTGTGTGTGTTTGACTCGGGAACGTATAATCTTCATCTGGTAACGCAGCTCGTGGCTGTCGGGTCGTGAGCGGCTCGTATTTGACCAAGAAACAAATACAAATTGTGTCATACATTTGTATGTATAAGATTACATACATATTATGCATGTAAATAGAATTCTGTGGAAAATCTGAAAGGCCGGTAACTTTAAAAATCTACCAGCCAGGTTGGCTGGTGATCAAAAAAGTTAATTTTATAAGTAGTTAGTCTGGGGTCTGATGAAAGATGAAACCCAGACAACTGAGCTGTAATAATGATTTTTATATTGTTTTTTTGAGAGCTAGCGCTAAACAAGTTTTGTTCAATAAGGCTGGTCAATTGTGTTGATGTGTAAGAAGCGTTGGACACTGTGATTAGAATTCAAATTAGCGGGTTAAAACCTGGTTGTTACAGTTGCCGATGATTAGTGCATCTGCAAGGATGAGTTGGCCAACCACCATGCCTTGTTCTAGTGGAGGCACACTTCCTTCCTGCAGCCGATGGCTGATGACGACGACGGCGGAATTGTTTTCATTCAGTACCATCACCGGATCGGCCTGTTTTGCACAAACACATGGGAGAGAGACACCGGGTTAGCTAGATTCTGTCCAGAAAATGACACTTTGTTTCACATGCTGGATAATGAAACGGTCAAGAGATGAGGGACAATACATGTGCAAGGTTTGAACGGGTGGTTACCTCTACAAAAGCTGCCACTTCCTGTAGAACCAGGTTCCACTCCAATTGATCCTCTGTGTTGAAGCGCTGTGTGTAATCTTCGATTTCCTCAGATAACTCCTGCAGGTAGCAGACAGGGGGAACGTTCCAGGCGCAGTTAGATATAATTTACAAATGCAAAGACCATGTTTCTCACAACTAGGGCAAGTCAAACTTAAAAATGTCTTCTATAAATTTGCACAAGGGAGGCCAACTTGCCCCAGTATTCTGTATATCAGTTTCAATATTTCACTAAGGGACAAAACAAAACAAATTCATTACAATAACCGTTGTTTTGTTGATTCTACCTGAGAGTACCCTGGGTAAATACTATATGTAGTGGGTAAAAAACATGTTTATACTAATTTGACACACGCAGGCAAATAAAGACTGAAAAACTGGTCCTCTTTGTGTCACTTTGCGATACATTAACAAGACAGAACGGACAATGCATTACACAAAATGGCTGATAACCTCGGACCAGTGATCATGCAAGCCCTGCTCAAACACAAGTTGTGTTCATTTTACAGTGAATGACAGTATAATGATGTGAATGAACTGGTTTCATTTAAGTTATAGGTCTTTTATCCACAGGTCTGTGTTGATTTAAACATAATTGCCAGGAACATTTCGGTTCCCTTACAGAACTGTGTTCTGGGTGTGGGGTGGGTGCAGAGTGGTAAAATTGGACCTGGACCTTCACAGGACACATGGTTTGAGGAGGAGATGTAAATGGAGGGAGTTTGCATCAGATGAAGAGGAGGGTAATTCATTCACTCCTCATTTTCTTCATTGCCTAGCCTCAGCTCGCAGCCTTGCCTTAGCATGGACATGCACAGCGTGTGCAAAGGTGGCATGAGGACACAACTGAACACACTTCAGAGCTGCCGTGTCCATAATGGCCATATTAACATGGCTAAAGCTGTTGGCAGTTTTCTGAATACTGAAACATTTTCCTCTATCCCAATGGTCATCCTGTACTAGGAAAAGGAGAACTTCAGAGTAGCTGTGCATAAATAATAACTTGCATATTATTAACATATTATTAATTATCCACTAGGGTGCCGAATCAGGAGCAACTGGACTCTGATGTCGTTTTTTCCAGTTGCTCCTGATTCAACACCCTCATGGATAACTATGATAACTATGAACGTGAAAATCTCCACGGACATATCAGTAATCAATTTTCAATTCCAGGATATCACGACAGCAAGTTTCGTGACTGACAGACGGACGGCTGGACGGACGGACGGACAGACGGACAGACAGATGCACAGATAAATGAACTTTATTGATCTTAAAGTGGGAAATTCCGGTGGTTACAGCAGCACCTAACAAAATGTAAACAATCCAAGAAATACAGTAAGAATCGCAAAATATATAAGAATGAGGAATATAGATATAAGAATAAATAGTCCAATTGTATGTAATATGCAATCAGTTACCAGAAATGTGCAGAAGAACATGGTAACATGCAGGTGCAATGTGCCGGGATCCGTGTTAAAACAGAGTGATGATAATAATGACCTGGATTGTTTTGAAACATTATAACAAAAGATCACTAATTTAGTATTTTTGCGCTTGTTGTGTCATCACATAAATCCTGCGACCTGTCGCCGAGAGACAGATAGACATCTGTGCTGGACGGGCAGTTGTAAAAATGTGTCTAGCAGAACGCATTGTGATGATCTATTCTTAAGATTGACAGCAGTCAGTGAAATTTCCACTTTGTTAACACTTTCTGTTCAGCTAGATGTGGCCAACAACAGAAATGATGAGGCTCAGGAACTATATCATCCATCCATCCATTCATCCATCCATCCTTTCAGGCCCAAATTCAGGGTTGGTAGCAGCTGGTCCCCAGCAACGTTTTCTAGCTCATGTGGAATTTTGTAAGAAAGTGGTCATGGCTACTGACAAGCTGGACATTCCATGAAAACTTAAAGCACAAGGCTGCCACAGGGAGAGTGCATCCTCCATGAGGTTCTCTGGATGACAAAGAGTTATGGCTGCTTGAGGATTAGTAAGCCAAGATGCTCTTTTTCATGGTCTTTTCCTGTCCTCCTTACAGGAATCCCATTCTCGTACTTCTTTTTGTGAGCTCAGCTCGACTGCTATAAAGCAGTGTCCATATCACGTAGTGAAACAATGAAATGAATGCAATGAATACAACATGAGATTCCAAGGAACTGTACGGGTACATTTTTTGTTCGAACAATATCCTGTAGTTGAAAAAGTTGCTTCCATACCTTAACCAAAACTTTGACGAGGTCCATCTTGTTCAGCAGTAAACAGACAACGATGTAGCGAGCGTAATATCGAAGCTTCTTCACAACTAATTCTGGTCTGATTAAAGACAAGAGAAGAGAAGAAATTCTTTAAGCAAACAAAACCAAGAGGTACATTTCATGATCATCAAGGCCAATAATGACGAAGTTGAGGATAACAGTCAGCATGTTGGTGTTTTTTTCCTTTTTTTCCCTGCTACAACTGGTCATCTTGAATTGAATTGAAATACATTTAAAAAAGAAAATTGAAATAATAAAAACATGTGAATCAAAATATATATATATGTATATATATATATACATATATATATATGCCTGCTGTGTACATCACAGCCTTTCACAATTTAATAAACATTTTTTTGTCCGGAAAGGAGTAGGAGAGGCAACATGCTTATCCAGTCCTACCCTCAAACTATACAATAATAATTTTAATAATAATCAATAATCAATTGCCCAACAATATCCCCATTAGTGTGCTTTAAATTCACCTTCCTCATTCCTTTATCTCTCAAAAATAATTTCTTTGTACAACTTTTTAAACTGTCCGATATTTTTGTTCTGTGATTCTTCATCCAGTCCATTCTACGAGATCACCCCACAAACTGATATGCCCATACTTTTAAGAGTGGTGCGCACACAGCGCTTTTTCAAATTAAGTCTTCCTCTTAAGTTATAACCCCCCTCTCTGTCCATGAACATGTTTTGTATGTTGCCAGGAAGTAAATTATTTCTTGCTTTGTACATCTGCCAGTTGGGCCGTCATAAATTTTACCAGATCCATGAATTTATGTGCATGTGACTGTAAAAAAAAGTTTGTTCGTGTGTTCTCTCTTTATCTTACTTTTCTTCCTAATTACAGTGAAACAGTAAGTTTTATTTCATTTAAAATTAAAAATTATTCTGATTTTTCAACAAATCCCATGTTGAGACCCAAAACGAGAGCGTATGACTCCAATAAACAAGCATTGTGTGAGTTTCCAAAAAAACTTACCTGTCCTCTTTATTAACCTGAAAATAGTAGGATCGCTGTCGGATGGCAGAGTAGAAGGAAAAGGCCTCATTCAGGTAACTTGTTTCTGAGGTACGAAGGCTGTCGATCGGAAATAAGATTAGATTAGGAAAAAAATGTGTTACTACGTCTGCAGTGGAGAACATTTCAAACAACATAGTTGAATTTCACCAAGTCCACCAAATTTGATACCTTTAACTTCTGTCATCCAAAAGCTAATCAGTTCATCCTTGAACACATTTTAGAGCACAAGATATTGCAGGACGTCCACACGGACAAAAAAAGAAGCTGAAAACCTAATAACTCAAACATGGCTGTCACAAGCATTGAGGCATGACTACAGACTTCTCACTGGTTTTAATAGACGGCATCATTTTTATGTTTCTGTAAGCAGTTTGTGAAGCGGCTTCTGAAAGGTGCAGTATAAATAAAATTATTATTATTATTATTATTATTACATGGAAAAATCTAAATTAAATTAAGGTCAAATGAAGACCCCTCACACAAAAAAGACATGTTGTCTTTCATTGGTAACACATGCCCAACAAAGTGCATTTAAAGGAAGACATTCAGTGTTTCCCAAAATGTGTTGTGTGTACCCCTAAATCTTAATCTTACAGAGTAGGGAGGTCCTAATCCAATTAATTTTTTTGCGCCGATCCCAATCAAAGTTATTGGATATTGTTTATCTGATTATACTTGTATCTGACAGAACAGCTGTAGCCTGCTTCATCTGGCACACGTCTTATTTTTCACAATAAGTAGAGGATCAGGGGTTGTTTTGGTTTGCAGAAATCAATTTTGATTCATTAAAAACCTTATTGTAAATAGTTAGCTGTTCACGGAAGATTTGTAAACTGACTGTTAATGTTCTCTCTCTCTATCTAATTTTTTGCTTTTCAAAGGAAGAAAATATGCTCTTTTATCCCATAAAATGATATATTTTGACCACAAGTTAAAGCATGATTCGTGTTATGGGCCAGGACTTTATGATGTTTTTTTCCCCCCCTTATCTGTTTATCCCACTATAAAAAAAGACCACTGTGAGACAGTGATGTGTGTGATTGAAATACAGTTTGACTTACTAATAATGGTAGTAAAGCTGTCCAATTTTGGATGCAACTTCCCCAATCTGCCATCTCTTCAAGCCATACCGACTGTCCAGAACCTGCCTGTCAATAAATACAAATAAAAACAACAACACTGAGCCCTAAAAACAAGAAATAAATCAACCAGTGTGACGGAACATCTGGTTAGTGACTCTTTGACGGACAACGGATGTAGATTCATTTGCATCATATGTGACGGCAAGACGGGAAAAAAAACCTGTGCTGCTGCTGAAATTTCCATAGTTTAGTGTAGACGTCGAAGGTCCGTCCAAAGTAGGACTGCCACTGCTTGTGTCCATACTGAGGAAGGTCTCTGCAGTTAAGAGCACAACACAGAACAGAGAAGGGGAGAAAGGAGAAAAAGTTTCACACATAACTAGGAATACATTGATATCAGCCCGGATAATGACTAGATAGATAGATCGGCTATCTGTGACAATGTGTTGAGTATAGATTACATAAAGAGTCAATGCAAAGACGCGACTAGACGCGTATTTGTGTGTTTTTGCAGCGTTACTTCAGCAGAGCAGCTCACAAACAGCTGTTCACCTGTTTAATCTAAAGTTCGGTTCAGAACCCTGAACGTGCTGTATCTTACGTTGTCAATACGGAACGGAACGCATTTCCAAACACTGCCCTAAACCACACACGCCAAGTGTCAGGCTGATAAGACGAACAGTTCTCGAGATATGACTGACAGGCAGATTTCTTGAATTATTAGCAGGATTAGTAAGAAGGTGTGTCCAGCAGTGGAGAGAAGCCTCTCTGCGGCACTTATACATAAAGGACAATTAACTTTGTTTCTTTGAAGAACACAATACATGTGTATGGTCGTGGAAATGAAATGAAAATCACAGCACAGACAGAATTATGGTCTTAAAAATATGAGGAAAATCACCTGATAAATTGCAATATCCTCAGGAAATAATCTGTTCATAATAAACAAATATAAAAATTGCTGCTTTTACTCAGAATTCCTGCAGGTACCAAGTTCAATATTAATGTTCATTTTAATGAATTGTTCATTTTCAGAAGTTAAAGAAAATTGCAGAGTTAAGAGATGATGAGCAGTGGATAACACCAGTGGGAGGCATACCCCCTCTCTACATTCAAGGTTAGACTTAAAACCTTCCTCTCTGATGAAGATTATAGTTCGAGCTGCTCAGGTGAGTCCTGAACCATCTCTTAGTTCTGCTGCTATAGGCCGAGACTGCTGGGGGAACTCCCACCATGCATCTCTCTCTCTGTGTGTCTGGTTCTGTTGGAGGTTTCTCTCAGACCAAAAAAAGGGAATTTTTGGGGTTAGGATTAGGGTTAACCCCTAACCCTAATCCTAACCCCTAACCCTCCATGCGCTCTCTGTGATATTGGGATAGGTGGTAGGGCTCAGAGGGTTGCACCGCTGACTTTTGTACAGAAGGTCATGCTTCAATTCCAGGTCATCCCAGTGTTATTACAATAATAATATCATAATATTGTAAGGTCTCACTGGTGCCTCGCCGGTGCCTTGAGACAATATATGTTGTGATTTGCCGTTATACAAATAAAATTGAATTGAATTGAACATACTTCCTGTGGATACTGGCCTTGATTCTTTGTATATACTGTAATTCATGTGCACTGCATGTATATTATTTCCCAAAAGTAGCCCCTGGTAACGAATGCTTGCTTACAAAATGCAGCCCATCAGATGACAGAAAACAGTGAAAGTAAAAACTGACCTTAACCCATTGAAGAGTTGTTTGGACTTGTCCAGAAGGTAGCAGAAATCTGTGACGGTCTTCCTCTCACCTAACGGTATATCCTCCTCAGTCTCGGCTCCAGTCATGACATTGACTTTTCACACCTAATCATAAACAAAAACATCACTATATAAAGACTGTGAGGAGAAGTGACAATGTTCTAAAAATAATGGTTGGTTAATTTCGGAGCCTGAGGCAACCAGACCAAAGTACCATTTATACTGGTTTCGATCGTCGAATTTGTTCATCTTGTATAATGAGAAATACATTTCAAAAAGTAAAAAATACTAGTGATGTCTAACATGTTGCTTTCCATACTGTGCCACTACAAAGACGGAGCTGGTTTCCAATGTCTGAGTGTCTTAGAGGTGCCCTACTTAAATGAGCAGAAATAAGAAACGTCACATGGTCTCCCTTTTTTAGCTTGACCTGGAATGTCCCAGATTTCATTCTGATCGTGGCTGCAACCTCCAGTTTGCTGAGATGAATGTGAAATAAGATCAAGGCAGCACAGGCAGGTCACAAGCTAGGGCCTAATTCAAATAATGTGCAACCAGTTGACTAATCTGTCAAATATCTTCTCGATTAATCGATTAGTAAAATGACAAACTGGTGAAAAATGTCAATTGTGTTTCTCAAACCCCAAGATGATGATTGTTCAGTCTACAAACCAAAGATATTTAGTTTACTATCATAGAGGAGCAAAGAAACCAGAAAATATTCACATTAAGGAAGAAGAGACCAATTCCGATATCGATATTTGGGAGTACAAGATTCCCGATACCGATACATCGGACGATATATAATTTTTTTAAATCTGTCGATGATTCCTAAGATGTCGTTATCAAACCTTTATGACAAAGACATGTAATTGAGGCTTGATATTTTTGTTTAAACATAAACTTTATCATAAATAACTATACATTGAGAATACAAATACAAACCAAATACATATAACTCATAAAAAACATTTTTACAGAAAATGTAAAAACATAAATGCACATTTAAAGGCTCAAATCTGTTGGCCGATAATATCGGTCGGGCTCTTAAAATTTGGCCGATACTGACATGTCTGTGAAAGGCTAATATCGGCCGATATTATGGGCCAACAGATATATCAGTCGGGCTCTAGTATGGACACTGACGACCCACATACAATTACAAAAATATCATTCTTTGCACGTTAGCCGGTGTTATGGCCCAACTGATTTTTACGTTAACCGGTTTCAATACTTAACAGCTGCAGATTTCTTCAGTCATTCACAAACATATTAATGTCAGTTTCCATGACGCATCTCATACTGTGGCGAACATGATTGCACAATTTCACAGCCACCTACGAAAAATATGCATTTAAGTAAATATCACTCTTGCAAAATCGCATGGAGCTGGATTTGACCTCACCACATCAAAAGTATTAAAACCGAAAGTGCCCGATAATCACCGTGAGCAACGCCCACTCTTTCATACGTTTGTGTCCATCACATATTCATAGATTATGGTTACCTCCGGCTCATTTCAGGAAATACCTGAATTTATCAAGACTGTTTTCTCGAGGCTCACGCCACATTACACAGGGTTGCTGTACATTTTTCCAATTCCAAATTCCAGACTCAAATTCCCTTCTCTGTACATTTTTCTGACCATATTTGGCATCTGAGTACAAGTAGCTAGAATAGATGTTTATTAAGTAAATATTATGATGTAAATAATTATTATATGTTATTTTGTATAAAATGATTATATAAGTTAATATTATTATGTAAATAAATCATTTTTAAATCCAACTGTAAACATATTACATTCTGACTGTGTTGCTGGTATTATTTTGAACCTCACGGTTTCTCCAGAGAGTTGATATTGAAATATTGATACTTCCAAATCCGACGTCACCTGCTCTGGGACTGAGTCTCATATCAAAAGATTGATAATCAAACTCAGTAGTTTTGGGTAAACACCAGTACCAAGTAACTAACTACCACCAGGATCATCTAAATAATATCCGGTAGATAGGAACTACTTTTCCTTCAGCCTGTCACAGTCACATGTGAACCACGACTCTGTAGATACAGTAGTGACAGTGGCAGGTACAAAGTGCGTTGCTATAGCGACGTTTATCACGGACCGTGGGGAAATGATTCACAGGACTAATGAGAGATTGAGACGGATCCTTATGTTTTCTAAAATCTTTGGATTCACGTCTGTTTACACAAATATTTTTTCATACCCCCTTTTCCTTTTTCCAGAACTGGAAATTACTAAAAATTCCACACTTTTCCATTCTGCATAGGAACCCTGGTTACAGCCATAGGACGAGTAGAATACAAGCAGTATTGGTTGAAGCCACTGGAAATAAACTTTCTAACGCCTTTACTTGCAATACATTTTTGACTGATAAGTTATGATAGTATTTTCGGTCGCTTAGTTTGGTGTAAAGCTCTTAAATGACACGGTATTGACGAGCAATCAATGGGAAATTAAGAGGTGTGAGTGATGTCCATGCCTTCAGTACAGTATTCTGAGAACCACCAGGACACGGTCGGGGATGGTAATAAGTGGTGCATTGTTTGAGAAACAATATTTAATATTAAATAATAACTGGAGCCCAAACGATATGTCTGTGAAAGGCTAATATCAGATAAGAAAAATCAGTTGGGCCACAACACCGGCTCACGTGCAAAGAATGATATTTTTGTAATTGTATGTGAGTCGTCAGTGTCCATACTAGAGCCCGACTGATATATCTGTTGGCCGACAATATCGGCCGATATCAGCCTTTCACAGACAAGTTCGGCATCGGACGATATTTTTAAGAGCCCGACCGATATTATTGGCCAACTGATTTGAGCCTTTAAATGTGCATTTATGTTTTTACATTTTAGGTTAAACAAATGTTAGTTTTAAGTTCTATGTATCAGGTTTGTATCTGTATTCTCAATTGATAGTTATTTATGATGAAGTTTAGGGTTAATATAAAATATCAAGCCTCCTTCACACGTCTTTGTCATGAAGGTTTGACAACGACACCTGAGGAATCAGTGACAGATTTTTTTTTTTTTTTTTAAATGTATATATCGGCCGATGTATCGGTATCGGGAATCTTGTACTCCCAAATATCGATATCGGTAATTATCGATACCACCCCGCCGCCGCCACACACACACACACACACACACACACACACATTGACTGGAGACAGACGTGTGCATAGCGGAGACAGCCAGAGGCTGAAATGTGTCTCCTTACCGCGCGTCGATCAGCAGGGGCTCCGCCGCGGAGATGCTGCTCACGAATCCGTGCACAAGCCTCGACGAGCTCTGTCGGCGGAGCGCGACCTCCTTCGCATCTCACTGAGTGTGACCGAGCGGTGGTCCTCGGTGGACCGAGCGGTGGTCCTCGGCAGCGGGGGGCCACGGGTCTCGTCTGCGGGAGCCCAAACGCTTCTCTGTATGAAGGTTGCTTGTTCTGCGAACGGCGCTGGGTGGTCGTGGTGGTGGGCTCCTCCGGTCCTCCGCCCCGGTACAACAGGCTGGCAACTTCCGGGTCAACATAAAAATAAAAAAAATAGAATAAAAAAAAGATTCTTCTTCTAATGATTTTCCGACACTGTAGCGCGTAATCTTCTTCTCCTTCGTCTTCTTCGTCTTCTTCTTCTTCTTCTTGTTTTATGGCGGTTGGCAAAAAAACGAAACGGCGCATTACCGCCACCAACCGGTGAGGAGGGTGGATCAGAATCACGAGGAGAAATGTTCTGTGAGGTGGAGTGTTTTGTACGATGTGAAATATCACCGCTTTGTCATAAATCCTCATGCACAAAACCGTACACGACAACGTTGCTCGGCTCTGGATGTCTGTTATCGATTAATCAGACATCAAATGTATTGATCTTAATACGAGGATTTTATAGAATATGTTGCATTGCTGTAGGATTAAGTAGCGAACTAAACAGCTGCTTGGGCCCCCGTGGCCACCAGGGGGCCCCCCAAGAGCACTTGAAATGTCCCAGAAGAAAGCTTGACTTTTGTGTGTGTGTGTTGGGGGGGGTTATGTTATATACATTTTGTATTTTGTCAACGGGCTGGCAAGCTAAAACTGGTTTAAGAAATTCCCCGCTGCCTCTGTCAGGGGTCACGTTCATGCTCATGCACGCGCAATGTTACGATGGGCAGTCGATTTTGTTTGCAGTTGGATTTTCGATTGTCGTGCAATTTTTCAAAGCAAAAGCAATTCAAATGTCAATTAATTAGTCAAATTGTTTAGTTAATTAACAATAATTGCATTGTCTGCTGGTTTATTTGGATACTTTTCAGCACAAGTTCAATCTGCCACTCAGTACTGTATCACTGAATATTAATGTGCAAATTGCAGTTTTTCTCAATTGCTTTGGCACAATCGTGGAATGGTATATTACACGTTGTCAAACTATATGACTATTTATATGAACATTAGGGTAAGTTGTTCACAAATGACTATAGTCATTAATAGTTGCTTTGGCACAAAATGCACTGAGTAAGCCTTGCATATCAAAATAGTTTGCATTCATTGCTATTGAATAATATTATGCTCAAATGCAATTTTACACATGTTCATTGTGTGAATCCCTACATGTTAAATACATGTTCGTGCCTGTTGCTCATTTTATTCCATCTGTAATAACTGCACGTGTCGCCGTTGTCACCTCAGTAAACTTCGTGTTGTTCTGACCTGGAAAAAGGGTTTTATTAAGACTCCAAATGCTCTGACGTTTTGACAGCTCAAAGATTAGTACTTAAAAAAAACATCATCGTGTTCAATATCGGTCACTTTGGAGAATCTCTCTTTATGGATCAAATAAACGGGACATCAGTGAATTGACATTTAAAACCCAAAGATGTTTCGAGAAGTGCCCTGTCCCACGGCCGAGGGTAGGGACAGGTCCTGGGATGAAAGCCCTCACACTGGACCCTTTTAAAACACAAGAGCCGGATGAAGTCTCGCTTTACAACGTTCCTGTTGTGGAGGAAAGTCATTCGTTCCCACGTGGAGACAAGTGTGTTCACTGAGGGGTTTGCTTCCAGTACATGTCAGGGAGACCTCGTTAACCAGAGCACAAGGGAAACAAGAGAGTTGTGGAGGATTTTATTCTCACCTTCCAAATGATGGAGTCCCCGTTTATGACTGTGTCCCGGGGCCACTGTGGGGTGGAGGCGAGGCCCGGTGGAAGACTTGCTGTACCGAGGGGGACGACCATAAACTAGGAAAAGGAGGAGGTTTTTCATACTGGGCAAGATGGCTCCTAAACAGACTCCTATCTTAACCCTCTCATTGAGAGAAATGAAAAAAATATTCACAAATCACTCTCAACAAATGTTCTTTATTGTGTATTTTTGATATATAAAATGAGTCCACAATATAAATGTGAGCAATTTTACAAAACAAGCAACAACAGTGTTTTGCATCATGACAACTATCACTTAAAGAGACGTAGAGGCTCCAGTCCGGTTACAATGATGCAGGACTCCAGATGAAAAAAAACGTCTCCCTGGCGAGTCCATAGAGAACACGTTCTTCAGACGGAGCAAGAAGAGATGTTTTTAAAGACCCAGTGAGGTGGAAACAATACAACAACATATTGAACCAATATGCCATACGTAAAAAATTCTCCCCACTCTTGAGTGGCTGAAGAGCGTTTTGTGTTTACTGCACCTTTCAGGGACTCGTTTTCTGTTGTTTTGGTTTCCAAGGTGAACCGAATGTTCAACATCTTCACAAAGTTATTGGTACATTTTGCTAAGTCAGTTTAAAAAACACTATACCCAAGCCACAAGGACACTGGTTCTGTCACCATGATTACATGATCAACCCGTTCATTCTCGTTGACTTTGATAACAACAGCCGTCGTGTTAAAATGCATATTTGACCTGAGAGTGAGTGTCAACATTCCCTCGCCTCCATCAACTCATATGCTGAGGCACAGCTCACCGACTGAGGGGTGAGGACCAGAGATTCTCAAACATTTTGAGTCGCGAACCACCAGAGGAATGATGTGTCCTGTGATTTTTCTTTTTTTCTTTTCCCCCTGAGCCGCCAGGCAGCTGGTGCACACACACTTTGACTCTCACAAACAGCAGATCTTATTACTGCTACAGACAACTTAATGTGAAAACTACTCTCGGTCTAAAGTATATCATTTTAGTTTGATTAGATTAGCCGATACTCCTCAACCTTCGACCCCCAGAAATTATCTTTTGACCCCAGTTTGAGAATCACTGGTTTAGAACATTTCTGTCAGCAGTGACACAAACAAATGCAGTGACATGCAACGACCAATAGGCCTGTAGGCAAGCCCACAGGATTCCGTAGCAAACAACGGTCTTAAAATTACAGTATTTTAGTTTATCTACCCTGCATACCTGCAACTAACAATTATTTATCTTATTGTTTCATCTGTCACTGACCCTCTCTTCATTACTTTTGCTTGGATTGAAACTCAAATGATGAGTTGCTTATCAAAATAGTTGATCACTTCTGTTCGGACCATTTCTGAAGTAACTGTCGGCTTCATTAAAAGAGAAAAACGAACAAAACTAAAAAACACCAGTTGTGTCGTGCAGCACTACATGTTGATGTTCACCATGGCAGACAGAAGAAAATGACGGAGTCTTTAGAATTTTTAAAGGTGACATATTATGCTCATATTCAGGTTCATACTTTTAATTTGTGTGACCACTTGAAAAGGTTTACATGCTCTAATGTTCAGAAAAGGCGTCAGTGTTCTCACACTGCCCATTCCTGCAGCTCCTCTTTTTACCCTCCGACTAAAACGCCTGGATTTCTTTAAAGCCCCACCTCCTGATAAACCCCGGTCTGCTCTGATTGGCCAGCTGGCCCAGTCTGTTGTGGTTGGTCAACCGATTTTCAAAACGTGTAGGAAATGTCATAGCCCACGACAGAAATCTGAACCAGTGGTTCAGAGCTTCAGCATGTCGGGTTAAGTCAGCTCATGGTGGTCTTGTTTCACAGTTTGGGGGCCGGCAGGCTCCACAGATACACACATTGATGTGCACAAACACTGAAAAAGTGATTTTTGCATAATATGTCACCTTTAAAACTAATGGCATCATTTCAATAAGCATTCTTACAGATATATTAAGCTCATCGTTGTAATGCCAAGTGATTATTTTTGCGTAGTGTGAACGTTGTCTTGGTGTGGTGCGTATAACAGTAACACGAACGATGATTGTAAACTGTGTATGCAGAGGAATGCACGGATGAGACGCCCGTGGAGACTGAACATGTCTGTCTTCTTAGACTTCCAGATGATCAACAGACATTCGTGTGTTTACTTGACGGAGATTTACAAGAGAATCCAGAGTGTCAGCTGCTGTAGCTTCATGCCTCTCTCTACCAGGATGGAGCAGTGTTGGCCAGTCTCCTCATACGCCTGGAAAATACAATGACATATACACGTTACATATACACGTGTACAAATATTCACACTAATTTCAAGAATCTTACAAAAACTTTAGGAATGATGTGAGCATCTGGATTATGATTGATGAGATGGACTAAATAAACAAGCATGCATAATTGTCTTGGTCTTGTGTGTTACAGAAATTTAGTGAAAATTCTGACTGTTCACTCCAAGTTGAGAGAAAATCTGGGTTTTCATTTCTAGACACACAAATTTCCGACTCTTAGAGTGCTGAGTTGACAATGAGACCCTGGGAAGGCAACAGACGTTTTACACCAAAATTATATATATTATGTATATATATGCAGGATTTTAAATGTGGGCAAACCAGCTTCAAAAAGTCCTTTCCCATGGCCTGGAGGTGACTTTGTCTTTCTGATCTGATTATATTTTGTATGGTTTGCATTTGTTTATATTTCTGTTGAACTAACAGATCAGCTGTTCTGGAAATGAGTTGGGGTTTGAAAACCTGCATTTTGTGGCCACTTCACCTGTGCCTTGTTGAACGGTAACTCTGCGTTGTTGGATCATAACCGTTTGACCTCTGTGCCATCAGTCGCAAAATATTGTAGCAAATGTTTCATTTACTGAATGTGTCCGACTTTCTATATGTATCACACTGTCTCACCTTGTGTTCCTGTCTTGGTCTCGGATCTTCTTCTCCATTTCTGCATCTGTGAGGGTCTCTAGCAAGGGGCACCACTGGTCTGCATCGCCTGTGTTGCGGATGGCAATCTCTATAGTGGGGAGTGGGTTCTCACTTTTGGGGCAAATGACAGACATGGTAGAAAAGAATCAGAACCAAATATCAGCAGCTAATAAAGGATACAAACGTTTAGGGTAAGTCTACAGTTTATACATTATATATATATATATACACAAAATGGCCCACAGTTATTTATTTTAAGTCAAACCTTTTTAATATATTCTATGACCAGTGTGTTGGGACCACAAAATCCCAGTGATTCTTCCAACATCACTGTTGAGGTGAGTGATGGAGTTACCTGAAGGCGTAGGTCCTCTGGTGCCAGCTGAGCTGACCTCGAATGCTGTAGGCAATAGTGGTGACAAACTCTCCACCCAGACCCAGCTCAGAGCATAGCTTCAGTGCAAACGACTCCGGGGAGTTCTCCTTCTCCGACATGTCCCACTCAAACTGGTCCACTAGAGAGATGTTCCCCACGTGGATGTTCAGCTGAGGAATACGGAATAACGTTCAACATTAAAAGTTTTTTTTCCATAAATGATTAATCCCCTTTGTTTAACATCACAGTGGCTCCTGATCTGTCTACACCCCATCACTTCCTAAAGAGGGAGGATATTCTTTCATTACGGACAAATAACTCACGGATACACATATCTTTAGATTTACTGTGACTGAGGATGTGATTATGTGATAAACATCAAATAAAGTTGCCCAAATCTGAATTCATCTAGCTCTGTCCACTTCTCCACTTTGTTGGACTTTGGTCACTTGAACATGAATTTTTTTCCTGGTAACTTCATGCTTTTAGACTAGCTTGGCCGGGGGGGACTACTGCTGCCCCCTCTCTTCCTGCCCAGCCTCCACAACTTTGGGCCCGATGGCGAGTCTAGTGGCGGTTCTCATCCTGTATGTTGGGCCCGCGGTGTTGCTGGTTGCAGTTTTCTTTTTTGAAACTGTAAAAAAAAGTGATCTGCAGTAGTTGAGCCGCGGTGACTGACGCCACGCTGATCAAAGTCCGGTTCAGAACCCTGAACGCGCCGCCATTGTATTGACAACGTATCCGAGGTTGATGAGTTTCACAGCGCTGATCACCTCTTTTATTCAAAGTGTATCATTACTAAAAGTAAAGTGTGTCCAAATTCAACACTGCACGTTCTTGGGCCCTAAACAACACACGTCAAGTGTCAGATAAGATGAAAGGTTCTCCAGATATGACTGACTGAGACAGACAGATCAATTTCTTGGATAATTAGCAGGATTAGTAAGATGATGTGTCCAGCAGTGGAGAGAAGCCTCTCTGCTGCCCTTATATAATTATATATATACACATTTATTTATATGAAAATTAACTTCTTTGACGAACACAAAAAACCCTGTATAATAGTGGAAATGTAATTAAAATCATAATAAAGACAGAATTATGGTCTTAAAAATACGAGGAAAAATCCTCTGATACATTGAAATATCCTCAGGAAATAATCTGTTCATAATTTTACACAAATTGATACTTTCACTGAAAATTCCTGCAGGTACCAAGCTCACCATTTCTGTTACTGGTACAGTTGATTGTTCTGTGCTGTTATTGTTTTTGAAGTTAAAGAATTATACTTTCAAAAGAAGCCCCTTTTTTGTTATGCACACAATTGATACAAGAGCATACAAGTTCTTCTCACCTCCTAAATTGCTGTCAAAGTTCACCAGATTAATGGATTTTAATTTGAAATACACAAAATTTTCTTCCGAGTGAGCATGACCCCTGACCCCACCATGGTCTCTCCAAATCCGATTGGAAACCCTGCCTGAGGTATTGCTGTTTTGTTGGCTCAGCACCCACCTTGATGATAACTCTCTGGTCCGCCTGCTCCTCCAGCATGCCGTCCGTGGGGTTAGACTCAATTTGCTGACGAATGGCAGAGGCGATGGCGGGGACGAAGGCCAGAGGATTCAGGTCCAGGTCGTCACACAAAATCTCTGCGAACATCTCCGGGGTCATCAGTTTCTCTGGGGTTGTGGGGACGGCAAGGTTAGACAAAATAGGAAACACAACAGCAAAAAACTCTATAGGACACAATGCTCCATGTGGTTTGGATGTTGGCTAACTCGTTGATGTATATTTACCATTCATGTTCCATGTGAAGGCATCTCGGAGTTTCTGTCCGTCTATCTCCATGTCTAGACGAATCGGAACCAGAGCCTCTACCTGGGCTGCATTCTCATGGATCACTGCAGGGTCATGGTCGTCGAAGCTGAGTGAGACACAAAGTTGGACTATATATGAAACACAGGCCACTCTTATATGGATGTGAATCAGTACCTTTCCATACCGTTACAAACTTTTTAAAAAAATATATAAACACTGTTTATTGACTGTTCATGTTAGACACAAGAACATTCACACTTGCTATAAAAGAGGACATTGGATTTGTTTGCTGTCCTTGACATTTCATCGACACTGTTAGTGTAGTGAATCATGTGGGTATTATGTTTCCTGGGGAGGGATCTAAAGGCTGCATTGATGAGTGCAGCTGTATTCATATATATATACAGCATATATATACATATTCAATATACTCGGAGCGTCGCTGTTATGTTGCACTATACATTACATCTAATCAATATCAGATGCAGATTCACAGCATAAAGAGCCTGTGCAATACAATTGCAATTTTTGTTTTACTTGTAAAAACAAACCTTCTCACCACAGGGGAAAAGTCCTTTTCTTGTCCCGGCCCATCCTGTTTCGGTTGATGGTGGTGGAGCAAGGCACGGCGTCAAGATGGTGAGAGCTGTTGGGCAGCGTGGGGACCCACTGACTGCTCCTCTTTGCTTTCTGCTCTCTTTACAGAAACACAAGAACACAACGTTGACGAGAACATAACGTTTTTTTTACCTACCACAATAGGTTTTGTCACATCTGTGACATTGACCAATGCTGACAGTTTGAGAGAGGGCAGGTGTTATGCTGAGTTCTCCCTCCCGAGGACGGTAAAATGCGTTTTGTGATTGTGGCAGTCCATCGGGCCATTGACGTGACAGACACGCTTGCATTCACGCTAAACTCAGTGCCTATTACTACGCTTGCTAGCACGCCTCCTAATGTGTCGGCGAGTGAGGTTTGGAAACCAAAGAGTTGCTAGTTATTTCCATGCCCCGCTGGCTAACAGCTCCGCTCCTTCTAAAAATCTACTAGCCAAGTTGGCTGGTGATTCAAATTGTTAATTCAAAAGCCTGGTTGTAACATTTACAGAGCATTTAGAACATATTCAGCACCGCTCCCTTATTCAAAATGCATTACTTATCAACTTGATTAAAACAGAATAAGAACTGTTTTCATTCATTAAAAAGGGAAGAACTGAAAAATCACATTTCCATCCTTTACATCTGCATTTCAATATGTTTGCAGATGCTCTCGTACACAAAGAAGATAAGAAATTACCTGAGGTAAGCTGGGGGCTCCGTGGTGATGGACACCGCCTTGTATTTCTCGTCATTACCCTCAAAGATCTCTTCACATTCTGATGCCTTCAGCAGAGTAACGCTAGTGGCTACAATAATATTAAAAATTGTTTCAATCAGAGACATACATTGTCATACAACCCGTGCACCTCACAGACTGACCATGCCAAGCTCCAGTGAAAAACAAAGCCACTCACCATGTGACGATGCCACAATCTTCTTCCTCTCCTCCACCGAGGCGAGCCTCCTCCACAGGGACGGGTATCTTTTATACAGAGAGCCTCTGAACATACGCAAATAGTTTCCAACCTGCAAAGCACAATGTGAATCGTTCAGCGATCCAAAAGCATTATCTGGCCACTAAATTGAAACCTGTTGAAAAAGTCAAAATGATCTACAACATTCTGCTTTATCAACGCACACACATATTCAACAAAACATTAAATTATCACTGAACTGTATCTCGCTAAGAACATTTTGATGGCCGATATTAGCCTTTCACAGACACATCGGAATCGGCCGATATGACTTCAGGAAGAAGCTTCACAGCCCCTTTTCATTCTGGGGGAGGAGGTGGAGACAGTGGAGGACTACAAGTACCTGGGAGTCAACATCGACAACGGACTGAACTGGAAAACCAACAGACTGGCTGTGTGCAAGAAGGGGACGAGCAGACTCTACTTCCTGAGGAAGCTGAGGTCCTTTAATGTGTGCAGCAGGATGCTGGAGATGCTCTATCAGTCTGTTGTTGCCAGCGTACTGTTCTTCACTGTGGTCTGCTGGGGGAGCAGCATCGGAGCCAGCGACACAAACAGACTGAACAAGCTGATCAAGAAAGCTGGCTCCGTAATAGGCTGCAAGATGGACGCGTTTGAAGCAGTGGTGGAGAGGAGGACTGTGAACAAACTGTTGTCCATCATGGATAACCCGGACCATCCTCTCCACCTCACACTGGACAGACAGCTCCTTCTCCAATAGGTTGACTCAGCTTCTCTGTCACAAGGACCGGTACAGGAAATCTTTCCCGCCACAAGCCATAAGACTTTATAACACCTCACCTCTGGCTGACAGATAGACCTTGTTCCACTGTCAATACTTGATGTAAATTCTGTGAATTTATCATTCTTAATTTCTATATTTGTTCTGGCAATTCATATATTTTAAATTTATTGTATGAATATTGTATATATTTTTGATGTGTGCTGTGTGAAACGTGCTGCTGCTCAACAGAACTTCCCAGCTTGGGATGAATAAAGTATTCATCTATCTATGTATCTATCCACGCAGATTCCTCACACACAATGACATTATCGTGACGTCATCGTGACGTCGTGATGCTCGTTCCAATCACACGATCATGACTTCGTCTTCAATCTCTAGACGCTTTAGGTCATGTCTGTGAACTGAGAGCTAGTATACGTCACAGTGTGTTTGTTTTTATATAACTATGAATATGATATCATATGTTGGGGAACACAACTTCCGCAGGGGTAAGAATTATTATTGGTAAGGATTAACGACGGTCATAGTAATGATGTTTACATACGTCAGGTACTGTTGTTCATGCAGGACTTAGGAGTGAATTCGTTTGGGCTGCCACGAACGATTATCGATTAGTGGTTTGGTCCAAGAGGATGTTTTGTTCGGTCCACACACCAAATATATTAAAACAGAGGAGCGAGGAAATCAGAGAATTATGACTCTCTTTTTTTCTTCCACAAAGAACCCGATTGTCGGAACAGTTGGCGGTTCATCTCGTAGTCGACGACCAATCGATCGGGTGTCGCGGCTCGACGAGCTCCTCTCGTGCACGTTGCTCGAGACACGCCGGAATGAAAAGGGACCGAACCCGCCGCTGTGTTCGTCCGGGTCCCGGGACAGCGGCAGACGACGTCACATCGGACCGCTCGTCGGTCGGACTTCGCCGACGTCTGTCCCGCTCGTCGCGTTCACGCGGCTCTTTGTTTATGGAGCCCCGGACCGCCGGGACTCGCTAGCATGCTAGTGGACCCGTGGGGCTAACGGCGTGAAAGCTCAGCGCCGCGGGTGAGTGCACAGGGCGCCACGTACCTCCGACCCGACCATGTAGAAGTCCCCATCTTGTTCTAATTGGAACTTAACCGGCTTCTGCCCGAAGGTTTTACTGAGAGCCAACTGCATCTTCACGTCGTCGCCGTCGTGCTAACAACCGACGAGCAGCCCCCTGTTCTGCAGAGGCGTTCGGGGGCTCACGGTGAAGACGGGGTCTCCAATTCGGCGTTTAAAGAACAAGCCCGGAGCGCGCGCGCGTGTGTGTGTGTGTGAGCTCAGCGGGCTGCCAGACGTCCGTGAAACCTAAACTAACTTAAAAACCAAGACACCGTCAAACGAAATGTGTTCAGTTAACACGTGGAATACGTGATGTATCATGAAGTTGACGCTTTTCCATAAACATTGAACGCAGCATTGGTATTCCTCTTCCTCCGTTTCACAGCAGAGGAACAATGTGCGAAGCTCATTACCGCCCCCTGTCGATGCAAAAGGGCGGTTCCTGGTACGCGGGGACTTTTCCTGTCCCAATGATTAATTCAATCCTGTTTACACTAAAATGAGTCAAATATTCATTACAAATGGCTCAACTTATTTATTACTTAAACAGAGATAGTAGACATTTAAAACATTATTTAGTATTTTACAAACCTTACCATTGATAAATGTATTCTATTTGATCATGTCCCCATTGCAAAGTTATCAACTACAATAAGAACAATAAACAATTACATGATTACAAAAACTCAAAATATTATTTTGATCATTGATCATAGATCTGTCCCCTCAATCCCTAAATATACCTGATTCCCGGATTATTCCCAGGGATATTGGTGAAAATAATATATATATATATATTCTCTGAATGACAACAAAAAAAATGCACTATATCTTGCAATGCTAGAGTAAGTGAAAAGAAATTCCTGGATCCAGCTTATAATTCTCCATCTCACCTCCTCTCTCCCGCCCATCGCGGCCCAGTCCGTTCATCCCTGGTATCCGCGGCTCGTCTTTAAGGAAGCGGAGGGGAACCTGGTGAACACTGCGAACACAACAGAGCTGCTACCTGGACCGGGGGGGTTCCCTCTCATAGACTGTTGGGGGATCTTAAACCTCCAAAAGTCTGTGGCGGTACCGTATTGTACAGTACTTTTGGCCGTCTTGTGGACAGAGAGTGTGAATATTGACTGTGCCTGATTAAGTGATTCAGAGGTTGAGGTTGGGGAACTGGATTTTAACTTTGTGGGGGGAACATTGAACTTCATTGTGATTTGTTGTTGGGGTTTTTGGGTTTTTTTTGGGGGGGGGGGGGTTATTGCTTGCTGTGTAGTGCTCTGCTATTCTTGGTGTATGCTCACATTAAGGGAGTGGTCAGAGTATTATATCCTTTGTAGGGGTCTTGGGTGTTTTTAAGAAAATCATCAAAATGTCAGACTGAGAGTTATCAAAATTTGCCATTCTGCCATGGCAACACTGTTTGACTCCCAATATTCAACGTGAGGAAGATCTTAAGGCGGTTCTGACCAAGCTAAGGAAATGAACTTGACTGAATTTCTTGAAAACGCGTAAACTCTCGTTCAAAGCGGCCTTAGTTCGAGAAACTGGACATGACAATATCCAGTCACAGCACCACCTAGTGGCCACAGCGAATGACTGCTTTACATGTCGGATGATTCTCATTCACAAGAGTGAGTTCCATTATTCATCTAAGACTGCTCAGAAATATTCACAGAGAATTTGTTTTATTTCCAAAAAACACTTTTCACTCTTATTCGTTATAGGAAATATGTGGCACAATAACCCATACATTTTCTAATTCTCTCTCAAGACAAAAAAAACTAACACATTTTTTAAATCCCCTCTACAAATGCTGCTGAGTCAGTAAGAAAAATCATGTTATAATAAAACTGTGTTGATTTAGATGAGTTAAATATGTGCAAAATCTATCACATAAGCCGAAAGTATTGTCACACATCAAAATGCAGGACTGTTTAAAAGTGGTTTGTGTATTACATGACTCCATACAGTATCTGACCGAAGCCTGTTTGTATCAGTGAAATAGAAAAAGGGGTCCAGTTCTGACAACATAACGTAACCGGACGTGGAGGAAACGCTGGACCAATAAAATAGTAAAAATCTGTATCTGTATAAAATGAGAGTTAAGCTGCAGATCATAATGTCATTTGTATGAATGAATCCATCTAATTTTCTGAGAAGTCTTTGGTTTCATGCAAAGCTACGACAGTCAGAAGAGATGAAATCAAAGCATCATTTGTTACATTTATTCTTTAAAAAAAGTGAAATGAAAAAAAAAAATCCAATTGCCATCTGAACAAATTCAGTTTGATAATATTTTACTGTTTTTTCCCCTCTTCCACATGACAGGTGTTTATGTATATCAGGATTTTTTTTTCTGAGATGAAGACAAACATCAGCCGAGCCCAGAGGCTCTCTGTCCTAAGTTCCACATAAAGCTTGCGTTCTCTTGAAAAAGGCTTAGAGCAACGATCTGGCACCAAAAAGAGTTTCTGATGATTTAAGCCCGTATGTAAAGACAACAGACGTCATCTCTGTGGTGGTTTTGGCATTCTTCATCCAGAACTACACAAACATGTCGAAAAGCAAAGGCTGTGTTCATTCCCTTTATCGCTCTGGGGGGAATGTCCTTGGAGGTGGCCTGACGATCAGGGAGGATCTGGGACCACATCTAACCTCCGAGACGCTGTCCTTCTCCCCAGGCAAACCCCCCGGGGCGCTCCTCGGGAAGGGGGTTGTAGTTGGCATCTTCCTCAGGGGTGTCAAACAGCATTTTTCTGTTGGAGACACAGAGGAGGAGAATGAGAATGATTTCTCAACATATACAGAGAAAGGGGCAGTTGTCAGCTGAACACCTCGTTTTTCTTTTTGCCCTGATTGTAGTAGTTCTAAACAATTGGATAAAACATCTAATAGTTCGGATTTTGCCGATGAAAACATTTAATAGCCGATGCATCCCGAATTCTTTCCAAAATTGCACCGATACGAATCGGTTAATGTCCCCATCCCTGGTTCATAGAATGGTTAAGAATACAATATGTAACACATAAATGATCAAGTTCCTACACCTTAATACTGTAGCGTGTCGACTTACATGATAGACGGGGTCTTCAGCCACCTGCCACCACCTGGCTGGTTGGGGAAAACATCCTCCAGGAAGAAGTACACGTGACCCACAGCAATACCTGAAGAGAGAAGCGAAAATGAAGACCCACAATGCACCATTCGTACTGTTTAGTGCTGAATAACGTCTGCAGGTGACGGTTACCTAAAAGGTCCACAATGATGGAGTTGCCTAGCAGAAGTGAGAACCCCATTAGCACCCAGGGAAGAAAGGGCGCCTGGAAATTCAACAGGCCAAAGAAGTTCATGCGAACATTTGGGTTCCGTCGACTCCACACGTAAACCAGCATTATGGTGAACGCTTGGCCCAGGAACACCAGGCTCACAAAAGTGCCAAATATCTGAAACCTTGTTAAAGAAATAAGATGAAGTGTGCTGACATTTCTCACCAGGGACAAACTGGTGATTGTGACCAAAACATGCTGGTGCCAAACCGAGAGCTGTTCAATTGGTTCTAACATATAAGCGATGGCTGAGGGATATTTTATGATAATGGCATTCAGAAGTTATTCAAAAGAAAGCAATTTTTCATGGCAGATCCTCTCAAACTCTGTCAGACTGGATGTCTGTAGACTGTCTCTCGACAGATGCTGTCTGGCAGACTTCCTCTGTGAGCGCCCTCTAGTGGACTGCAAAATGTTTTCAGCTCTAAGTTCACTTTGAAACAATGAAGTTGATTAATCTAATTATATGACGGTAATTGGATGCTCAAATTATATGAGGTTTAAAAAAAAAAGATCATTAAAATGATAAATTAATAATTCTATTAGCTCACTTGGTATCGCGGCGCCACATGTCCGGAGGCTCGAGTCCGACCCCGGCTTCCACCACTCTCTCCCCCTTCACGCTGAATACTGTCCTGTCAAATAAAAGCTTAAAAAATGCCCCCCAAAAATATCTTTAAAAAATAAAACCCTCATCAAACGACGTCATCAATTCTCAGTTTGTCGACAGTTAGCACTGAGCGAGCTGAGCGGTGGGTTGTGGCGTGGCGAAGGATGGAAAAGTACAATTTCACTTAAAAATGTTAAATTTGTGCGTAGATACAAGCCTGACTTCATTAAAATATGGTTTTGGGCCCTGTCCCGTTGCAAGTATGAATAGGTGGGCCTTGAAGTAGAAAAGGTTGAGAACCCCTGATCATGGGGTATCAATC
Source organism: Scophthalmus maximus (assembly GCF_022379125.1). Lineage (NCBI taxonomy): Eukaryota > Metazoa > Chordata > Actinopteri > Pleuronectiformes > Scophthalmidae > Scophthalmus > Scophthalmus maximus. The sequence goes on from NC_061516.1 coordinate 5,706,586, forward strand.
TGAGCTTTGTCTGGACCACTCAGGTAGTCAGAGACTGGTCTTGTCTGTGTCCTTCACTGTTGTGAACAGTCGCCCTTAGTCTCAGTCTTGTGCAGGTTTTCTTCAACGACATTCTGTCCTTCCCTTAGTTCTGACCAGTCTCTCCCCCCATACCGTGATCCTGTCCCCTCCATGCTTCACCGGAGCGATGGTATCAACCAGGTGATCTGCGGTGCCTGGTGTTCACCAGACATAGTGTTTGGAGTTGTGCCTACAAAAGTTTTGGTCTTTTTCCTCATGTTCTCAGTCTTTTAATCGCGGTTTCACGCGCTCCACTATCATATGCGTTTTACTCAAAGTGGCTGCTGTCTTGCAACAGCACCACAAAGGCCTGGCTGATGAGATGGCCCGTCCTTCTGGCGGGGTCCTCATCTGTGCAGAGGACTTCTGGAGCACTGTCAGTGCCCTTGGCTCGTCTTCACTTTCACAATCACTCAGGCCGTTGTACTTTGGGGAACAGGGCTTAGGAACGGTGATAAAGGGTCAAACTAATGATAATGTGCTGGTGTGATATTGTGGTATGAGTTTATCTGCTCTACTGTGAGGAACCTCGGAGTTATCTTTTGACCCTTTGACTCGCACATAAAGCAAGTCTCCAGGACAGAACATTAGAATCATCCTATCTCAAAAGGAGGCTGAAAAACGAGTCCAGTCATTCATTACTGTTAGGAAGTTCCCCAACAAGTCTGTGAAAAGCCTCCAGTTAATCCAAAAGGCTGCAGCACGAATTCTGACAGGAACTAGAAAAGGTCAGTGGCTTCCTGTAAAATTCAGAATAGAATTCAAAATCCTGCTCCTCACCTACAAAGCCCTTAATAATCAGGCTCCATCATATCTCACAGAGCTCATAGTTCTATATTATCCCAACAGATCACTTGTCTCTGTAAACTCAGGAATGTTGTGTTTCTGTCAGAGTGTATTCATATTTTATTAATTTTGATAGTCATATCTGATAAACTATGAGAAGACAAAATCAGTCATTTATTTTTTAAACATTACGGTTATAGTTAATACCAGAAAAACGCCACAGCACCATTTCCACCACAGTTTTGGTGTTGTCGTTTTTTTTACCAATTCCTAATTCAAAGGTACAGTAAGTTTGACTTTTACCGATCCATAATGATAATAATAATATTAATAATAATAATAATATCATCACAAACACAAAACACACTATTTGTGTACCCCAAAGCTGTAATGTTTAAGGTTAGTGTTGGTACTAGATGATCTGCTGGTCATTTCACTGTTCATTTAGACCTCATCCTCTGCACATTAAAATGATTTTGAATGACACGTCGATGGGAAGGATACAGTCATCAGAAGACCACCGAACAGGAACATGAAGACAAAGTCAGCTGTTCTCCCCCTGAACGAGCCCTCCTCTAGCATACGACAGTATCTGTAACTGGAGCAGAAGATTAAGGAAATCGACACAAGCACTGGAATCACTCACTCACATTTTCATTTTCTTCAACCGTATCATACTGTCGGTTTGAGATTCGGATTTGAAAGTAGGAGCGGGCGATTATATGACGATCTTTTGGGATAGAATCACGATCTGAATCACACATTTGTTTCCTCACCATCCAGGCTATCCACACAAAACAAGTGCACAACTCATGTCAGAAAAAGACTGAAGAAAAAAAAAATGTAATAAATAACAGCGTCACCACTGCAACACTTAAGCTTCCACAGTGACGATAGTGATCATATAGTTATGCTGCATGCAACAGAGGTAGAATACAGCAAGTATCCATATGTTTACTACATATGTTTACATTACTCCACAATAATGGAAAAGGAGCTGTAGCGCGACCCCAGTAATTTCGAGTCCAGATTAAATCTCTGGTTCATTTCTGCAGTGAAGATGTCAGGAGACGATCAGAGCTCGTTTTTACTCGTCAGCAATTCATTTCCTCTTTTCTCCTGCAAGTTAAACTGGACCAGACAAAGACTTTCATGGCTGATTAACTGAAAGACTTCAAAAACACTCAATGTTCCCACAACGCAGCGCTCTGTAAAATACACTGGTACTCTCTCCGTTACAAAATGAATATCTGTTGGTTGTGATGAAGGAACGTTCAGTTTTCTGTAAAAAGACTAGAGCTGCAACAGTTAATTGATTGATCGATTAGAAATCGGCAACTGAATTAATCGCCAACTATTTGGATAATCGATTAATCTGTTCAAGTAGTTTTTATGACAAAAAAACTCAAAATTCTCTGATTTCAGCTTCTTAAATGTGAATATTTTCTGGTTTCTTTGCTCCTCTGTGACAGTGAACTGAATATCTTTGGTGTGTGGACAAAACAAAACATCATCTTGGGGGTTTGGGAAATTTCATCGACATTTTATGACATTTTATGGATCAAACAACAAATCGATTCATCGAGAAAATAATCGACAGAATAGAATAGTTAGTTTGAGCCCTAAACAAGACTGTCTTGTCTCATAAGTCATTACTGTATCCATGCTGAACCATCCCCAGGATCTGGGTTATTCCTCTGAAAACAGATCATATGCCAAATTATAAGATATCAGATCGTCCGCCCCATTTTGAAAGATTGTGCAATATGTGCTGCATTTCATGTTGCGTATTGAGACCATCGTTCAAGTTTCAACATCTTGTACATCTTCAAAAGCACACATGACATTCACCTGTGAAGAAGAAATACTTCACATACTAAAGCTAATACTGAGAAGGATACAGAAAAATCATATTGAACAGGAAATTGAAGCCAACCGGACCAAAAAACAGGAAGTTGGTTATTAGTCGCCATACCTGGAAAATGAGAGAGAGAGAGAGACAGAAGATTCAGTAGGATAAAACAGACACACACAAACATCCAGAGGCTCGTCTTTGATTCAAAATACTGAATAATCTACAGTTTGTCAACAAACTGAAGTGAGTCAGGCCACGTGAAGGAGTTGTTGTATGTATATAAAAAAACACTGACAATTTAACTAAAGAATAACCAGGACCTTCCCACTGAGACTTCAACAATCCCAAAGTATTACAAGGCTGATGATAAACCGTGAATTCGAAAATATGATCAACCCTTGTGGACATTCCGTTTCTGATCAAATAGTTATCGAACAGTTTTATATCAAGTTCAATCATTGTTTTGGTGTCGAGCGTTACATCATGTTAAAGGGATAGTTCATCGATTTTGAAGTGGGGTTGTATGAGTTTATATGCATAGTTTATATGTTACCTCATGGAGATGGTGATCAGCGATGTCATTTAACGGAGTTTGGAGTACCTCATACAAACCACCTCCAAATCACTGAACTATCCCTCTAAACTTGGTATAATATCCACATCAACATTTTGGTATTGTGATGACAACCCTAATTACCACTATCATTCATCGCTGCTGTTATTATTACTATTATTCATTATTACTTGTTGAATATCTCCACACGGAGCAGGTCTCTGAGAGTGAACGCTGGGTGTGACACAAACACAGATCCATGTGTCATGAAATGTTGTGTTCCCTCAACTCATGATCCAGATCAACAGTGAGAGTAGTTACTCACTTGGTAATTCCTTAGAATCAAATCCGGATTGAAGTAAAGCTGAAATGGTGTGATGATCTCTAGTTGCTGTGAGAAAAGACAAAGACCGAACAAAGACAGGATTAACATAGACAGTAATGATAAAGATGTTGATCCAAACATTAACATACACCAAACTAAAGCAAATAAGGATAAAAAAAAAGATATGGAGATAAGTCTGTTTCTTCATTGAGGCATCTTCTAAATATCTTCTTCTAAATGTGTGTGTGCGTGTGTGTGTGTGTGTGCGTGCGTGCGTGCGTGCGAGCGTGTTGGTCGTCCAAAAAGAAAATACAAGGCATCTGTTATTCATGTTCTGAAAGCATTTGTATTATATTTTCATAAGCAGTGAGTGCTGCTGTTGTGCAGAATCAACAGAAAGATGTTTGGAGCACACGGGAAGAGAAATGTGAAGCTTGGCCATCTACAAGAAGGACATTTAGATCATGTCGGTTGAAACGTTGCTCTGTGTAGCTTTGTCTCTTGTCTTTTTCCTCAGTGACAAAATAGACAGATTTTGGTGAAGTTTTTCCTGAGGTGAGAAGTCGCAACCCAAATTTTGGAACAACTATTTGTTTGACAAACAAATTGTGCAGTAATAAACAACGCCTCCATGCACTGTTACAACGTGAAATGATGGGGAAAAAGTGCAACAAAAGTGCAAATGAAATAAAAAGGCAGAATTATTATGAGTTATAGGCATATATGCGTTTTAAACAAGTTTAAACCGCCTGCTCTTGATTTAAACATACAGACACTACAGTGCCGATCAGACCTTTAAAAAACCAAAATCCTCCAAACAACAGAAATCCTCTCTTTGGCATAATTTCTTCGTCATCATGGTCTGTAAAACTTTCTAAAACGTATTTTTCTGACCTGTCCATCATTGTTTCCCGCTCAAGAGCTGTAGCATGCATTTTAGCGGTGCAGCAGTGAAAAGGGTCCTCCCTCAAACAGCGTCAGAGGGCTCTTCGCCACATATGAAGAATGCATATCATACGGAAAATAAACCGGTATCCGCCCAGCAGAAAAGCTTGAAATGCCGGAGGCAAATTTGATCGGCGCTGCTGGGATATTGTGGTCAAAATAAAAAACATTTAAAGAGGAGATTAGAGATTAGTCCTATCTAGGGATGGGTACCGAAAGCCGATATTAACTGGGCCCCGGCACTAAATAATGAAAGAATGGTGTTTATAAGCTCCGACGTTATCGGTGCTGCTAACGGTATAAACGTAAACAATGTATTCGTCTATGATGAAGTTTCGGTATTCCCAATCCTGAGGAGGGATCTGTGTTTGTGTCAGAGCCAGCGCTCACTCTCAGAGACCTGCTCCGTGTGGAGGTTGTTACGGTACCAAACTTCTAGCCTTCAATAAGATACTAGTTTAAAAAAACGATATTCGATACCACGGTAAAAAGAAAAAAGGTCCTAGGGACACAAATAAGATTCTTTTTCTTTTCTTTATTGACATAACACATAATCCAGGTACAGAAAAAGTAAAATACTGATCGCATATCAACATTATTAATACTCTTCTTGAATATTTCCCTATCTTCAATGAATAACAATAATCTAATGAAATAATACTAGCACTTTAACATTTAATACTTCAAGTACATTTTCTTATATGCTTGTGGTGTTGCATTTACTTTTAATTGTAGAAAACAGGATTTTTACAGTGTGGTATTAGTACTGTAGCGACCCTGCCGGTCAGTGAGGGGAGTGGGAGGGTGTTTGGACGAGACGCTGGGATGTCAGTGAATGCGTCTGTCCAGTAAAGAGTGACTGTGTATCTGGCCTCCTGTCCTTCTGTATGATCGCTACTGCACTTTCACTGACCACCCCCTCCCCCAAGTCCAGCGGGTTTGTTGCAGGAAGTGAGTCTCTGCCGGTGTTTGAGAAATAAAAAATCCCTGTTCATACAACGTTACCACTTCTTTAATAAATGTTTTGCAAGTAAAAGCGGTAACACATGGAAATCTGTCGAAACCTACAGTGAAAGTGAAAGTAAACTCTACTTCTGCTGGTCCAAGTCAAAGACAACCCCAAAGCTGCAGCTAGTGGGAGGATGATTGAGGAAAGGGAAAATAAGTTCCACCTCGCTGCTTCGGAAGCGGTGAGGAGTCAGAAATGAAAATAAAATTTAACACGGCTAATAATAAAGAAGAGCTACCATTTACAAAATGTAGGTCCCAATGATCCTCATGAAACTTAAATGGACTTAAATCCTGCTGCTGTCATTAGTTATTTATTTGTTCACTCACTTATACCGTTGCCCTTTAACATCGACACTTGCCTTTAATCACTGCTATTGTTTATTGTTGTGTTTATTTATAATTTCTATTTTTAACTTACATTTTAATTTTCAAATGTCTAATGTGGTCTCTGTGAGTCACCAACACAGTTTCCTTGTATGACAAATAAAGGGTTTCATGTCTTATTAGAGCAACTTCTGTTACACACTTTAAACATTAGCACCATTTAAACATTACTTATTGGAAGGTCAAATCACTGATTTGTCCAAACCTCTGTCCTCTTCTGTGTAGTGACTACACATTAAGCTTAGTATTTTTTGTTTTGTAATGTGATTTAGTTTGTGTTTACTGCAGCAGCTGGAAAGAAAGTGCATGTTTTTAGGAAACCTGCTGTGAAACAGTTTAAAGTAGGGACGCACCGAATCGTCGGTCACCGAAAGTGTGCCGCATAAATGAAAAGGCCGAAGAATTTTTACCGAACAATGTTTTTAATGACGCGATCAGCGTGGAATGCGGTGCACACAACAACATGAAAATGTTGACGCCAAAGTATCTTCTGATCTGATTCACCACAAACGAGCGGGTGTTAATCCAGAAACTTCTCTCTACGCGCCTCATGTGAGCAGCTCACAGGGAGAGGAGCTGCAGCGCTAACGTCTTCTAACCAAAGAGGCGGAAACAGCTGCACTCTTTTAGAGGCTGTAAAATAGTATTTAATTTTATTCTGTTCTAATTTATTCATTTTAAGTTATATTGTGCTTTGCTGGTATAATGTCTGCTGGGATTTTAAAACTGTTCAGTGTTATATAAATATTAATAAATTGTACTTTTGTAATTGAAAATTTTCATGTATGCAGTGGTTTAAAAAAATTGGCAAAATTAATGAAAAACTGTTATGTTTAAAAAAACATGTTTGGTTATTCTGTATTTGGCCTTCGGTCAAGTGTTACATTTTGTTCAGTTTTGGTTTCGGCCGACAGTTTTCATTCCGGTGCATCCCTAGTTTGAAACTGAGTCAGGCCCACAGCTGGCAATGGCTGTTCATTGCTCTGCTGTCTTCACCTGCTAAAATGAAAATGACAATGAAATGAAATCCAATGTTTTCTGCACCTCTCAGAGGATGGAGATATGTGATTTCAGACCTGCTTCTATCTGCAATTTGCTCCACAGCATGTGTGTGTGGTGCTAACACGGTCAGATGACAAGAAACAACGCCAGTAACAAGGAAACGTACAGTATTACCATAAATTTTCCTACCAGGGCAGACTGTTAAACTAACTGATATGATGCTGCGATGGTCACATAAAGTAGCTCGAAAACGTTCAACATCGACCAGCTGAAATACTACAATAAATGAATGAGTCCATTAGAATGACCCATTTATCCCCCTACATTTGTGTACCAAATAAATTATTTGAAGGGGCATGATAAGTCAAATTCATCCATTCACATTATACAGCCATACAGCGCTGCTTTTCATCGCTCTTTCTCTGTCCCATTCACACACTGCTGGAAGAGCCGTCAGAGGCAATTCGCGGTTGCGTGTTTCGATTCTGCTTCTTGGGGAAGCAGAATCGAACCACTGGAAGCAGAATCGAACCACTGGAAGCAGAATCGAACCACTTCTTGGGGAAGCAGAATCGAACCGCCGACATTCCGATTGGTGCACGAACATCTCTACCGCCCGTTCACAGCCGCCCATGAGGCAGGACTTATAACAGTAATTGTGTTAATTTAAGGGGTGTAACGATACACGTATCTGCATTGAACCGTTCGGTACGGGGCTTCCGGCTGGGCACACGTTACGAGCCCAACGACACGTTGTAATCCTTAATAAAGCTTGAACTACTGTGTGAAATATAATGTTCTCAGAGCCACTGCGCTCAACCACGCAACTGTCCCCGCAGCGTTTAGGAGCCGTTCAACGGATTCAAGCAGGGCCAAACAAATGACGGCGGCGGATTCCTGCTTTGCACAATAAAACAGAAGCCCGGACAGAGGGCCAACTGTCCGAAGCAGGCCTCGTCACATCGAGCAGATCTGTGCCGATCACACAAAAATGTGGACATTCTCGTCATCCTACTGAAAAAAAAAAACTTGATTAAAAGTTCCCAGTGGAGTTCCATTGATAAACACGTGTTTCATTGTTTGTATCTGATCATAACTACTACAATACAACACTTTTTGGGGGGTTTCGTATGCCGCAAAGAAGACGGGTCATTGTTCAAAGTCCAAAAAAACATCGTACATTATTATGTTATTGAAAAGTCGAGGACGTCGCTCTGGCATCTCCACTCTTTCTGCTGTACCGAAAAGCGTGACACCGCTGTACCGCAATGGAAACCGAACCGTGAATTCTGCCAACCGTTACTGGCAATCTGACACTGTGGCGTGCACCTTCTCCCCACGCTGTTCGAGCAGACAGATGCAAACCATAATCCATACGTAACGTGTGTGTGTGTGTGTGTGTGTGTGTGTGTGTGTGTGTGTGTGTGCATTACAACACAAAAAATGGACATGACGGGATCGAACCAGGTGTCCAACCATCAATAAAAGGGAGCCGATCACATATACAGCAACGAATAAACGAATAGCTCTACTTGTAAGGAGCCTTGCTCCCCTCCAGCTACGTCATTGCACATGCAGTGCGTATAGTAAACCCCTGAGTTAATAGAGCAAAGCGAGTGAAAACACAAACGACAGGGAGTGGACCACAGGGGCCACAGGTGACCTCGCTGTACTCCCAGCGTGTTCTCTCGTTCGCTGAAGCTCGAACGCAGCTGGAGGAACCGAGGCTGCTGACGAGGCGCGTCCACGTCCCGGGTGAGCTCCAGGCGACGCACGTCGCTCTCACAGCCGTCGGAGCGATACCGTCGAGCTAGCGGCGACGCGACGACGTGACGTCGGCCCCGGCCGCGGCTCGCTGTCGGGCCGCGGCCGGGGCCGACGCAGCGGGAGGCGTCGGGGGGGGGGACCTTACCACTGCGGCGGTGGTGAGGACACACGCGGTGGTGTATGCCCGGGTCACGACGGGGATCTGCAGGTACTCCTGCTGCAGCGTCTGGTAGGCCATTTTGGACGAGGCCGGGGACTTCCGGCACTTCGTTGACACGTCATCTCACGCAGCGCGGCGTGGTGCGTTCGAGTGCGGTGGGAGAGAACAACGCAAAACAAACCGAACATGCCAGGAGGGAAAAGGAAGACAGGACGTCGCTCGAGCCGCAAGATGTCAATCATTTGTTATTTATTTGAAAAGCAAAAGAAAAGAATGTGCAAAATCATTACATCGTTCAAACTACCCTCAAACGGAAACGGGGCTTTTGCATATAAATGTTGTGGGATTTTTAAACGTTGACACATACATAAGCATGTACCACTCTTAGAGCTGCAACAGTTCATTGATTATTAATCGGTGAGTAAGATTCTCTGATTTCAGCTTCTTCAATGTGAATATAATCTGGTTTCTTTGCTGCTCTGTGAGAGTAAACTTTGGTGTGTGAACAACTCAAAACATCATCTTGGTGCTTTGGGAAACACGATCAACATTTTTGACCATTCTATGACATTTTATGGACCAAACAACTAATCGATTAATCCGACGAATTACGAAAATAATCGTTAGTTGCAGCCCTAACCACTTTCATCCTTTATAAAAGAAAGCTATCGCAGATCTTTCCTTGCTTCCTGCTGCTTTCGGGCTTAACAACCCCCCAGTACCACTGTGAAGGACAAAAAAGACGACATAATTATTAATAATTATTAATGCAGAAATAAATAATTCAATTCAAAAATGTATGAATAAATAAATACGGTTTGACATGAAATAGGCCATTTTTCTATTCCTACATTTATCTAATTTCTTCATTAATTAATTTATTTCTAAATTAATTTATTGCCACATTAATTAATTTCTGTATTTCTACATTTATTTATTTCTTTGTCCCTGTGTTTCTGTGTCTAAATGGTCGGAGCAATGCTAGGCTCGAGGGCATTTCAATGTAGGGTTCTCTCTTTCCCGCCGTTCTCTGGCCTGACTCTACACCTTTCATTTTGTAGTTAGATCATGAAACAAAGGTCAGTTTCGCATGGTGTTTATTAACCCACCCAACGAGCAGCTTGAAACCCCCGTACCTCCCTTTCCATGCCTGGCCAAAAGAAGTGGCATCTCAGGTTGCCATTCCCAACCCTGTATCTGCTGTGTCTTCATGATATCACCACCAGACCTCTTGGCACCTGGACACACAACCTAGAAGCATGGCTCACATGTGTGGGGATCAGTCAATTTCTGTGCTAGCACTGCCCCTTGTGTCATGGCTTCCATCTGAATACAGAATAAGAGGGAGGGTGAAGACTGCATAGCCAAAAACTGGGGGCTGAGTGAGTGCCTCCTTTAAACAGTCAAAAGTCAGGGTCAATAAACACCCCGTCAGCAAAAGAGCTCCTCTCTAAAATATGCAAAATTATATCACAATCTGACAAAACACTATCCATACCATCTATACCGGATGATTAGTCTATATCTATAAAAAGGGGAAGCAGATCTTTCCATCACTTTACTGATGCAGACTTCTGGACCCAAATTTGCATCTACATCTACATCGTGTCAAAAAGAAAAAACAATTTATAATTCACTTCACCAGACATCAAGAGTTAAAAAAGGGACTCTGTTCAGATATCTGTTCATATTGCACACAAAATAGCCCAGGTACAGTAGCTACATTCAAGAAACATGGCACTGCACGCCCATTAATCACTTTAACTATACTCACACACATCAATATTGTCCGCTATTGTTTTCTGTGTATTGTATTCTTTTTTCTATTTTCACTTTTTTTTTCTTAATAGCTGACTGAATATGTGAGATTTCCCATTCAAATCTGACTATCAATTAAAAGGACTTTAACTGCATTACTAACTGTATTATTTAGTCTAGATCAAGAACAACTGATAACTACTGCACAAGCAACAGTTTAATGATTTTAAGTCAAATTTGGTATTCATGAAATTATCAATATTAAAGGTTACAAATGTACAAATGATTTGAGATAATACATTCAAAGTGCTGATAACAGCCAAGTGTTCAATTTTTCTTCTTTGCTCTTGGAGACAGAACATGGTCAGCACAGTGCAGTCCTTCAGGCATGTCCTTCCCTAATAAAAAAGACACACAAAAAAATAGCATGAGAAGCTTGTGTTCTGTAGACATTCAACTGTTTATTTGAATGTGGTTTTAGATTTACTTAATACTACCAAGACAGTGAATGTACAGAACAGAACCAAAAACCGTTTAATGTAGTTGGGCATTGAACAGTGGCAGCTAAGGCACATACAACCAATTGCAGTGCTATGATATGCAACAAAGTTAAAAGTATCAAAAAAACACATTACTACTTACTATATAATCGAATCGAATCGAATCTAATATGATATATAATATAATATAATATAATATAATATAATACAATATAATATAATATAATATAATATAATATAATATAATATAATATAATATAATATAATATAATATAATATAATATAATATAAGGAGGGGAACATGTAATGTACGAGAATACAGGCAAGTCACGAAGGCACCACCACGGACGCACCTGCGTCCGAAGGACGCTGTTATGAAGCCGCGTCCTGATTGGCCAGCTGTGAGCGGAGGCGGGTGCTCACGGTGGAGCCCAGCAGATGATTAGGCGAGACACCTGGCCGTCAGGGCGAGTGCGCCGACTGTACCTGTCACCCCTGCTTCCGATATTTATTCCTCTTCATTCCTCCGTTCGACTGGAGACGATGTGGCACGTCGCTGCTCCGCCGGAGTGATGTCGCCTCATGTGTCCCGCACGGGGTTCGGAGCTCGCAGACCAAACGTCACGTCTCTGGCTTCATGTTCGGCTCAGACGAGGAGAGACCCCGCGACGCGAAGAAGCTGCTGGCGGAACTCCTCCTGGAATTGATCACCCGCCGCGACTCCGACCGTCTTCTTCGTCACTGCAGCAGCAGCAGCAGCAGCAGCGGCGGACTCTGCCCGATACAAAGGTTGGTACAGTGTTGCTGGAGCGTCAGTCCCGAAACACACACATACACACACACACACACACACACACACACCAGGAGCAGCAGGCCTGGGTGAGGGGCTTCGTGTGTAAGGACCCTGTGTGTGTGTGCAGTCGATGTGTCCTCACTCACTCACTCACACACACACACACACACACACACACACACACACACAGATGCATGTCGTGTTTAAAAGACATCTGTGTGACGCAGGGGCTCCGGCATTTTTTTTGGGGGGGGGGGGGAGACAGCGCACAATTAAGCCCCGCCCACTCCGGAGGGGGACAACAATTCGCGTGCAGCAATCGTCTGTGTGTGTTCGACGCGATGTGGCACCGCGGACTGAACGTGCTGCACGGTGGACCTGTGTCTCTCTCCCCCCTCCCTCTCCCTCCTTGAGCTGCACCAACTGCAAATAACAATTTGACAACAGGACCGGCTCCATTGACACGCAAGACGCGTCTCAGGTTGTTGTTCAGATGTTCTCTGCTGTTTATTTATCTCCAAAGAGGATGCAGCGGTTGTGATCTCCCTCTGGCAGTTATTCATTCATTCATAGCAAAAAATATTCTCTCCTTAATAGAGGGCCCCTAGCAGCAGATATTCCGTCTGTGTTGTGTCTTTAACCCATAAACCTGAACCCCGTATCTTTTCATAAAACATTAATTTCACTGCCAAAAAGACCTTGGGTACGGTCGAATTGTCAAATTTGCTGAGGGAGTTTCCTAAATCTTGAAGTGACCTGGAAGTATTTCACAGACAGCCGTGATAAGAGCTGTTCGGATTCTCTAAATGCAAGGTGCTTCAATGCTTCCTGTCCCATCTCCTTTAGCACAGGGTACACTGGAGCTTCCTATGCGAGAGGAAAGGAGATATAGACGCCCCACAATTCATTGCGGCAGCGATATTTCACGTGACGCTCCATGCAAGGATGTAAGCGATTCAATCTGAAGAAGAAGAGTATGAATATGACCCAGAAGAGACGCACATCATTGTTAGTTACTGTTACATATGAATCATAACCTGTGATGTCACAATGTGGTAAAACACTGAAACATGCTGATGGGGCCGCTGAGGTTTTTGTAGTTCATCTTCAGAAATGTTTAGTTTCACCACGACAGACGCATCAACAACGTCCGCCGTCGCATGATGACGTAGTTTAGTAAAAAAGACTTTAGAGTTGGATTCTCTGAGCAGCGCTTTTGGCTTTTCCCATGTCCTATCAGTTCTCCTTTACACCTTTCCTTGACCTCATGACGTTTTCCACTGATGTCAAGGAATAGTGGATAGGAAAAGAAACTGAAAAAAGGTGTTGAAGAGGTTAACGACCATGTCTCCTGTCTCCAGGCATGAATGAGTGGTTATGTGTGCCCTCCAGCTGAAGGCCTCAGTCACGCTGACCTGTGCTTCCCACCAGTCCTTCAGTGAGGATGTATCGCAAGAATGGGCTCTTTGATGGCACCAGCATCAATTCAGTTACTTCGGAGGTAAGGACAAGCTCGGCTGCTGTATATTGCTATTGTATCTAATTACAATGTTTTGATCGAGATTGAGTTTACATTGATACTAGGTATCTGGTATCGGGGTCCAATACTGTCCTCAGTTGATTGTAATCATAAAACTATTGATACTACTGCATCTGACACCACTTTACAGCAACAAAGCGTCCTCTAGACAGTTTAGCAGGTACAGTAGGCGGCATGAAGAGCAATGTCAGCAGTTTGGAAATATGTTGGTGTAAGCGAAGATGTCAAAAGTAGGGCAAACTACAATCACTATGTATATCTTGTCGAGGCCAACATACACAGCAAAAGGTTTATCTACCGATGTTATGCCAGATTATGCCCCTTCAATTAAAGCTGAAAATCTTCCCTTCAGTTACATATTGACCGCATCATTTCAAAAATTGTGTCACTGTCAAATCACTTATTGACCTTACTGTCTGTCTTTTAATCTTTATTAAGATTCTTTACAGTTTCATGATTCAAGTTGATAGTTTCATGTTTGTGCCTCTCAGGTGAGCAGCAGCTCTGACTCTCTGGATGGACCTTGTGTGGACTATGCCAAGAGCTATGATGCCGTCATCTTTGATGTGCTGAAGGTGACACCTGAAGAGTTCGCCGTGAGTATGTTTCAAACGTCAGTATTTGTCCAGAATACACAGCAGCTCAGATCGTACCTGGAAAAACCCAAGCGCACCATTATATTGCAAATGGGGCGACAACCTACAACAATTTTTATGATCAACTCATAATAATAATTCAATTTATTTATGGGCGTCTTTCAAAGCACTCAATGAAACCTTACAGTTAAAACAAGCAAAAAATACAGTCAAAACAGGCAAATATGGTTAAAACAAACACATGTAAAATAAATATAAAAAATGAAACAAAGCAACATATCCACGAATTTGATGGAGGGTGGAGTTATGTGGGATAGGCCGGTCGGAATAGGTTAATCTATAATCTGTTGATATGACTTTGAGTGATAATATAATAGACAATGTACCAACTTAGAACGTCAATTTATGACCAACTTAGCTCAAGACCAGGTGTAAGACCAGTTGGTGCAACCGGCCCCTGGACCCCCCTACCTGGCTATACCTTTCCCCACTGGCTTGTTACTCCGTATCCTTGTGGAATTCCCTAATGGCTTCATTTGTCCAAAATCTTTTTGTTCATGAGCCGCCTTCCAAGAGAACAATTCCAGTCCCTAGTTCATATCGAGAGTGGGGCTGTATATCGACTAATATATCGGTATGGGGATTTTTTTATTCCCAAATATCGGATTCTGTTCCAGCCCATACTCGGTGCAGACGTTCCTCTATGCAAGCCACTTGGTTATGGTGTTCCATGTACACAGCAACCCGCTGTTATTTGCTGAACTGTCTCAGGGGCGTCTCTATCGATCCTGAGCTCAGCACCTGTTCGTGTGCTGCCATGTTTAGTGACTCTGTGCCGTCTTTCAGACCAGCCTTTTTCCAGCCATTTCTCGATATCAGCCACTTCTTCTATCTGCCGTTGGTTCATGCTATGCAGGGGCTTGTCCTTCCTTGATGGTTCTTCCTCCTCCTCCTCGGGTTTCTGCTGTCTGAGGTATTCAATTAGCATGCCATCACTTGGGGCCATCTTCCTGATGTACTCCTGGATTTTTGTTGTTTCATCCTGGATTGTGGCTGTGACGCTCACTAGTCCCATGCCTTCCCCCTTCCAATTAGTGCATAGTCTCATGGTGCAGGACTTTGGGTGAGACCCTCCCTCCATTCTGAGGAGCGTTCTTGTCTTGATATCAGGTGCTTCTATCTCCTCCTTTGGCCAGGTTGTCATACCAGCTGGGTTTTATTACTGGCAGGGCGTATGTGTTGATGGCTTGGACCTTGTTCTTTCCATTCAGCTGACTTTTCAGGACCTGCCTTACTCTGTGTAGGTATCTGGCTGTGGCTGACTTCCTTGCAGCCTCTTAATGGTTTCCTTTTTCCTGCGTGACCCCAAGATATGGGGTGTGTGACCACAATGCATATTATATAAAAAAAAATGGTTAATCTATCCCTTTCTTGTTATTTCAGAGCCAAATTACGCTGATGGATGCACCAGTCTTCAAAGCAATACAGCCAGAGGTAAGAAGGAAGGACCTTTGTTGTTAAGTGGCCAGTTTTGAGAAGCATATTTAGTTCTAACTTTAGAATATTTTCCTACATCACGTTTTCATCTTGTAGGAAATCCTGAAATCTGGGTGTGGTATTAACCCCTTTAAATGACTATTGGAGGGATTATGCTTACCAGGCAACAGAAATAATTGCAATACATTTTAATACTAACACTACTTTAATTTGATGATCAACATCATTTTTTTATTGACGTCTACCAAAAAGTTGAGACAATTGTGGTAGTGTAGATGTAAACAGGTTGGTGTTTTGTGTGATTGTCAAGAGTGTTTTGGAGGAAACCACTCAATCTATTTCTTCCCACGAAATAATTCCAGTCCCCTTCTGGTCCTAATACTTATAGTACAGCCACGATTTTCACGGTATGATAACCGTCTCAGCAAATATCCCAGTTATCACGGTATACGGTATTTCACATTATTATTATTGTTATTATTATTATTATATTATCAGCAGTTACAATGACCCTTAAGTAAGTGAAAACAAAGGGGCCATTTTCCTTTGGTCAAACAAATCTCTCTTTTTAAATCAGAGGAAAAAGGAGCGGGACCTTAAAAAAAGTAATCTTTCTATAGAAATGAATAAATCAAACTCTACTCCCTTTTGAACTACATAAATGGGAGAGAAAAAAGTTCGGGGCCTTTTTGATCCTATTTTCCTTAGTTCATACAATTATATATTAATTGCCTTCTTTGAATTATTGTGATTTAATTTTGGGGCTATATTGCCCACCCCTAATCTACAGCCACATATGTTTGCTGAATAACTCACCACTCGTTTCCATCTAGAGGACTGACTAATCCTGTGGATAATGGCCTTTCTTACCAACAGGTCGCAGAGACTGCTCGTCAATAATACCTATTTTATTTGTACATAATACTACTTTACACTTCAGCTGGTTCTCCACTGGGCTGTCTCCTTTCACCCTTATTTAGCTGCCACATCTCTAAGGAACCTCAACTCCTTTGGGGTCAGCAGGCCTATCATCATGATGTTTTACTACTCTTTCATCCAGTGTCTTGACATTCTCCTTTATCTGTTGGTTACGATCCATCAGCCTCCAATACGGTAAAAAAAACACGTGCAGAGCACAGTCAAAATCTGCTCTAAAATTATTGGACTGCCCAGGTATTTGTCCAAACCCTGAATGTTCACCGGCGAAGTTATGGGTTTCATCAGATGGGAAGTTAAGGCTACTGTCCTGAAGTGGTTGGTTAATGTGATTTTCTGATTCCCAGGAGCTGGCCAGCTGTGGATGGAATGGGAAAGAGAAGCACAGTTTGGCTCCCAATGTGGTCGCATTCACACGTAGGTTCAACCAGGTATGTCTTAGAAGATTTTTACAGCAAATACTTGACCATTTTATCATGTCTATCTCAAATAATTACACTTAACAATTAATAGTCTTCAGTTATGCTTGATGTGACTCGAATGCTAAAAGTAAATCAGTTACTGTACATTATAAAACAAATGTTGCTGATTGTGTTATTGTGAAATGCTTCCAATTTAAAAAAACAGAGTAAACTATATTTTGGTTTAAAACCTGCTCTAGTGAGCTAATATCTTCATCCCTTCTTCCTCGACTTTGTGATCATGGGCATGAATCCGGGCAACCAAACAGTACAGTCCCTTAAAATCATCAGTGGATTCATCATAACCTAAAAAAGGTCAGTAGTAGATGCTGTTGGGCTCTATTCCGTTTTCACCTTTGAGGGCATAATCCAAAATTTTAGACCAGGAACAGTTATGGGCTTTAATGTGAATGTCACACCCGGGAACGCGCTAATTTGCGCGATGATGGAGGCAATGAAGGCTTGTCTCCTCCGTCTGTAACTTTTGCGACTCTTTGCCATCACAGCCACAAATTCCATCCGTCTTTGTTCAATCCACCCTCAAAAATCATTCAGTCTGTGCTGAGTTTGTATACTTTGAAATAGTGACAAAAGTACAAGATAACGTTGACCAGCATCTCACTGGCTTCCATGCTGGCTGCCTTCTGTTGTCATACACTGTTCTTCTTCTTTGTGTTATGGCGCGCACCGCTCTATGACTACCACGGATCACTACACTGTTTTCCGGCGCATTCGTGACATCACCAACGTCATGACGTCAAAACATGACGCACCACATCTGCTGCAATCCTCAGACCCTGGTCTGCTTGCAGTGTGAAAGTGGCCAATTGCCGATTTTCAGTGGGTCTATACGGTCCTTTTTGTGTGAAAGGGGTAAAAGAGAGCCGCGGGACGAGAA
Organism: Scophthalmus maximus; assembly: GCF_022379125.1. Classification (NCBI taxonomy): domain Eukaryota; kingdom Metazoa; phylum Chordata; class Actinopteri; order Pleuronectiformes; family Scophthalmidae; genus Scophthalmus; species Scophthalmus maximus. The sequence goes on from NC_061516.1 coordinate 5,724,413, forward strand.
CACACTACAAAGCAGTGATACACCAGTGACATGTACTGGTCCAAAAATAAGTCCTATGTTCCTCACAGTAGAGCTGGAGGCCAAAGTTATACCATCCATGGAACTATATGCTCGGATAATGTTTCTCTGAGGTGTTTAGTGCCGAGTACAATGACTGAGTGCTTTATGATAACTTTGCCTAAGGGAATAAAGTAAAAAGCATCAGTCCCAGCACAGAACCTTGTGGAAGTCGATGACTAACTTTCGTATAAATGGAAGAGTTCTTGTTAACGTTAACAAACTGAAATCTTTCTGATAATTAAGACTTAAACCATTCTAGTGCTGTTCCTTTAATCCTAATGTAGTCTGTGTAAGAGAATCTTGTGATCAATGGTATCAAATGCAGCACTAAGATCTAACTGGCCGAGAATAGAAACATGTCCACTGTCTGAGGCCATGAGAAGGTCGTTGGTAACCTTCAGCAGTGCTGTTTCTGTACTACGCTGTTTTCTAAACCCTGAATGAAAATCTTCAAGCAAACTATTCCCGTGTAAATAGTCACATAACATAACACATCATTTTTTTCAGGATTTTTTTAAATGAAGCGGAGGTTTGATATGGGTCTATAGAGTTGGCTATTTCTTTATAGAGGTCTAATTACTGCAGCCTTCAAAGCCTGTTAATAGAGAAAAGTTGATCTAATATGGAAATGTTAATTAAAGGTAATACATCTTTAAACAGCCTTGGTGGAATAGGATCTAAAAGACAGGTTGATGGCTTAGATGAAGTGACCAGTGAAGTCAGCTCAGACAGGACTATAGGGGAAAACTATTCTAGATATAAATTAGGTGAAAATTAAAAATGTCACGTCTGAGATTACATTTGTAATAAGGGTCCTCTAGTGGAGACAAACCCACAGTGAACGTTAGTGGTGACTAAGAACAAAGCTAAATGGAGATAAAAGATATTGACGTATAGGCAGGTGAGGCAGTAAGAACATGTTTGCTACAACTTCACCATGGCAACTTTATGATGTGTTGATAGTGTGAACCCCCTAACTGGCCTACTCTGACTCAAGTAACATCACGTGAGGACATTTGTCAGACTTCAAACACTCACGAGACACAAAATGACACTTCACATGGACACCTCCTTAGTGTGTGTGTGTGTGTGTGTGTGTGTGTGTGTGTGTGTGTGTGTGTGTGTGTGTGTGTGTGTGTGTGTGTGTGTGTGTGTGTGTGTGTGTGTGTGTGTGTGTGTGTGTGTGTGTGTGTGTGTGTGTGTGTGTGTGTGTGTGTGTGTGTGTGTGTGTGTGTGTGTGTGTGTGTGTGTGTGTGTGTTTTCAGGTAAGCTTTTGGCTGGTGCGGGAAATCTTAACTGCCCAGACGCTGAAGATCCGTGCGGAAATACTGAGCCATTTTGTTAAAATAGCAAAGGTGAGTTCAAAGATTAAGGCAGGGTGTTGTTTTTCGCCCCTCTGTCTGTGTATGTTCAAAATAACTAAACACCAAACCTCAAGTCAATTTGTTGTCTAGCAGACTTTGCTGTTCTGCCATGACACTTGAAGCTTGATGTTGCCTACTCACTGATCTCTTGATCCCAACACTGACAACATGGACTCCTCAGAGGAGGAAAGTGTGTTGAAATACTTGATGAAACCTGTACAAGTTTCACATGATATGCCTCGTCCCCAAGATTCGTTTAATTATTTTAGTGATAGAGTATGCGTCCAGATTTGTTTTACGTCACTGAACACTCACACATATATTGTAGAATTAGGTCTTCCTTGACTCCGATAGTTATCAGCCATCTAACCTGTGTGAAGTGGAGTGTGTTAAGGCCCGAGCAAATGCCAAAGGATGAGACGGGGAGAGAAAATAAAAAGGTAAAGACGAGGGGAAAAGACGAGATCAAAAAAACAACCTGAACCACCCTCCCCTACTCACATGCCCTGGTCCATCCAAATGATGAAGAGAGGAGGAAAGACTAGAATGTCACTGAGTAGAGCACATACCTCTGTCGAGGCCCAACAGACCGCTTAAATGTAATCAAGCCACACCAAATTGCACACACTCATAGATATGAATCAATTATTTTTCAATCACGATCCATGAATTATTGACCAACTAACCAAAAATCATTTCAAACTGGGATGGTCTCTCTGTCAGCTCAATAGAGAATTAACATGTGGTGGTATTGTAAGTAAGCATTTACTATATCCATGTATGTTCCCAGAAACTGTTGGAGTTGAACAACCTTCATTCCCTTGTGTCGGTTGTGTCCGCTCTGCAGAGCGCTCCCATCTTCAGACTCAGCAAAACCTGGGAGGTAAGACATCAGATTACTGACTCAGCTGATTGTATAATATCATTAATACATTTCTACAAAGGAAAATTATTTAATCTGATTTGATCATTATTTATCTCTGACCGATCACAATATATCAATTACAAAATAGAGAAACAAAATATTTTCCATGACACAAATCTCCAGTCAACATAAATCTTGTACGTACAGTATTTGGGTTCGAGAAGGCACAGAAAGAAGCAGAAGCTCATCTGGTCCTTCCCCTACGATCTTTACAGCCTCAAATTACATATTATTAAAATAAATAAATAAAGTCTCTCTCAAAACTTTAATGTATAATCTTGCAAAAAAACCTGTATTTTTCCACATTACACTCTACAATCAATTTAAATATTGAGCTGCTCCATCTTATACTCGTCAATGAGTAGTCGTTTGTATCTCTTTTTGAAAACTTTAATATTATTGCACAATTTTGGTTTCCTCATCGAGGTCGTTCCAAAGAGAAACTCCGCAAACTGTGATGCTCATGATGCTTTCGAGAGTAGTTCGGACTGTTGGTTGTTTTAAATTCACTTTCCCTCTTAAGTCATAACCCCCTTCTCCGTTCTGGATATACTAACACAGTGTTCTGTTTGTGTTAATGTATAATCATTAAGTGACAAAAGACTACTAGACACTGAAAGAGAAACGCAGACTGTCTAGAGCGGGACCACTGTGTAAAGGTTTTGTTGTTAGGTTTTCAGATTTTTAATAGCCCTGACTGGCATCGGTCCGCTTCAGTGCCAGTGCTTGACAGGACCACTGACTTTATTCATTGTTAAGGTTTGTACATTGAATTATGTAGAGCCCGACCGATTTGTTGGTTTGCCCGATTAAATTAAATCGGCTGCATTGAGCCTTTCACAGACATATCGGTATCAGCATTTATGTTTGCTGATATGAAAAGGTTTCTTTTATACAATAAACAATGCAGCTAAACACTTTGGAAAAGGTGTCATGATGTAGTTTGTCCAGCAGAGTGCCTTCAACCCCATTGTGAGACATGAAGCCAATGCAGAAGTGCAAAAAACTGCACTTCACCGAATGGCCGCTTGAGGCTGGCTCCAAAAGCGAGTCGATCCCCATAGATCCGCAAGTTAATATGTTCATATACAGTAGAGCACATACCTCTCAAGCCACATAAAATTGCACACACTCAGAGATAGAAATCCTAAACACGCCTGATTCTTTTCAATCACGATCCATGTATTATTGTTGATAGTACAGCAGCCTCATTGAGTAAAAGACTTGAGGGTGTGATTGAAACAGTGAGTGGGTTCGTTTACATGTTGGATGAAACTAATTGAGTCTATAAGTGAAGCAGAACTAAGACTGTCGTCATTGGCAACATCCACATGAATGTTGAAATCACCCACTATAATCACTTAACCTGTGCTCAGCACGAACTCCGATTTAAAGGTGGACGATATATAAGAACTAGAAGAACTGTTTTTTGAGATTTCCAGCATTGGTGGGAGGCTAAGAGTTAGGCTTTCAAATGAGTAAAGACTTTGTTTAGGTCGAGGGTTGTTCAATTAGTCTGATTGGAAATTGATTCAGTAATGGACATTCCTGCAAGCCCAGCCAAGAACCACTCCTGATTATCCTTTCTTTATCAAATGCAAAAACATGCATCGACTTGCAAAAAGCACATTAATATTAATTTTATTTGTTTAACGGCCTATCACAACATACATTAGCTCAAGGCACCTTACATATAAGGGTCGAGACCTCACAATATCACAGAGAAACACAACAGTCCCCACAATCAGTAAGCACTTGGCGACTGTGGAGAGAAAAGAAATCCCTTTTAACAGGAAGAAATTTCTAGCAGAACTGGACTAATATAGGTCAATATCAGCAGCTATATATACCAATCAGCCGTAATTATTAAGGACCACAATTACTACATTACAACCTTATTATTAACAATGTCATTGTATCTATAAGTGTCAATATTATCATTGTCATTATAAGAATCAGTCTGACAGAGCTTGACAAATCAACGGTTATAAAACTGTACTCTCTCTTCTCTCCCCCATTTCTCTCCTCTACCCTCAAACCAGTCACGGCAGAGGTTCTGCCCACAACTGAGTTTGGTAGAAATGTTTTCCTGTTAAAAGGGAGTTTTTTTTTCTCCACAGTCACCAAGTGCTGCTCATTGTGGGAACAGACAAACCCCTGACATATCTTGTTGAATACATGTAATTGTAAATAATAATCTAGTTCCAACAGTCTTTAATTTTCAACATTGCAGTTATGGTTGTTGAAACCCAAAACACATCTGGCACAGGCAAGGTACGGATATAACATTTTTGAGTACCCCATAATTCCACTCAGGTTAAAGTCTCTGTCATTTTTTTCTACTCATTTGTTGTAGCTAATCAATCGGAAAGACAAGGCCACATTCGAGAAGCTAAACTATCTGACGTCCAAGGAAGAGAACTACACCCACATGAGAGAATACATCCGCTCCCTGAAGATGGTGCCCTGTATTCCATACCTTGGTAAGTCCATCTATTTCAAAATACTGTGCTTTAGATCTGTAAAATTAGTGCTTTCATTGCTGATTCTAGGTTTCCAAAAGCCAAAACAGGGGAGCTCCAAATTGTTCAAAATTAAGCAGCTAGTATAGATTATGACGAAGCATTTCTCTCACACAATACACATTCAACCATTCAGAAATGTAATGATGAATTGTGAGATATGATACATTTGAATTGGAGAGGTGGCAAAGGGTTTAGAGTCTTTGCTGGAAATAACTCAACTTCTCTCTTCAGGTGCCTCACCAAGCACTGTTAGGAACACCTGTACACCTTATTCATGAACGTATCCAATCACCTGGCAGCAGTGTAGTGTATCACATCATGATCAGGGGCTTCAGTTAATTTTCACTTGAAACATGTAATCTGTTGTGGCATGATTGTCGGTGTCACGCGGGCTTGAGTATTTTTCCGAGTGCTGATCTCCTGGGATTTTCACACACAACATTCTGTAGAGTTTTTAACTGAGAATGGGACCGAAAACTAAAAAACATCCAGTGGGTTTCACAAAGTGACGTGTTGTGTTGTCTCATCCAGGGATCTACTTGTTGGACATGATCTACATCGACTCGGCATATCCTGCGTCAGACAGTATCATAGAGACGGAACAGAGGACTAATCAAATGAACAACCTTCTGAGGGTCATCTCCGACCTGCAAATGTCATGTAACTATGGTAAGAAACGAATAACAGAATAAACGGGGTACTAAATACGTGCTAATTGTAACAATAGGAGATGCTCTGTGCTGCTCTAGGATATTATAACTGAACTATGATAGGGCAAAACATTTTTATTTATCTATCTGTATGAATTTATTAGTATATATTTTCACAACACTGATGAAGAACAATGGTATTTAAACCAGAGTCTTGCAAGTAAAACACTAGATTCATGAAGCTGCTGTAGGGGTGTGATGTAATTGTGGGGAAGCATGACTGGGTGGATAAGCGAATAATAGATTCATCATGATTTAAGGTAAATTGTATAGAAAAAAACTAACAATATACATTTTTTTTAAACAAATAGTAATGTGTCTGTCGTCTACCCGTATGTTTTACATTGCTCTTTGCTAATAAAGAATAAATTGAGAAGACTTATCAGACCTCGTCCCTATAGGAATAATGCAAGGCGGTTCTTAAGATCTATTGACATATTCAATGTTTGATAAATGTTTATGTCTCTTGATTCTTGCACTTTTTGGGAAATATCTTCATGTTTGAATGCAGTTATTGTAAGAACGCTTTGGACTAAAGCATATGCTACATGAATGTAATGTAAATAACATCCTACAAACTGTCTTCCTTCAGATCATCTTGTGATGCTGCCACATGTCCAGAAGTATCTGGTGTCAGTTCGCTACATAGAAGAATTGCAGAAGTTTGTAGAGGATGACAACTTCAAGTAAGTTTTATCTTAGTTGTCTGGCACTGTGGAGGCAGTAGGGTTGGGTCGGAAATAAAATAGCCCATAAAAGTTGTACTTGTCTGCCGGGATCTGCTACGCGGACCTGGCATCACGTCAACTATGCATGTGAAAAGACGAGACACTTTTCATACTGGACCATGACTGACCACAACAAACACTCAAAAGTTTGGATACAGCAAAGTGCAACACCTGCAGTAAAGATATTCCGTGCAAGGGAGGAAGCACCTCCAATATAACGAAGCATTTACTTAAACACGGGGTGAATTTGTAGGAATGCACAGTGTTCGATGAGTTGTGGTCCTCCCCAGGTAATATATCACCATTACACTAAGTCTGTAATCAAACTGCTGGACTAATTTCACAGCTAGTGAGTGGGTTTGTACTCCTGTCAGGACAGTATGAACTATCAGCTGATCAGAGAACAGCATTAGCTGGTGTGTCTGACGGAAACCATTTGTGTTGCAGATTGTCACTGAAGATTGAACCTGGAAACCGTTCCCCTCGCGTTGCCTCCTCTAAAGAAGACTTGGCAGGTGAGGACACGTGAGGTACAGTGACACTCATTGAGTGGTTTCATCACAATTCTTGAAGAATCAGGGACAGGGATCACATTCTTACAATCACTTTTCCATTAGTATAGTAACACTTCATCCATTATTCAGAAGTTGTGTCAGGTGTTACACACCTATTGAAAATAAATCGGGAATGCTTATTTGATTTCCTGCAACATTCCACGTCTCCCATTTTAATCAGGAGACTTCTATTGATAAATCAGGTAATTTTTACTGCCATGCTCAACAAGGAGGAAGTGATGTGATGCAGATGAGTCTACGTGGCGCTCTGACCCCTCGTAATGTCTGGGGCCGAGGCCCCTGTGTAGTATAGGGAACCTTTCGGGGTCCAGACACCGGTGCTGGTCAATGGGATGTAGAGAATGCCGAGGATCTGAATGAGATGACTAGTGGATCTACTGGGCAGTGGATATGGAGACTGGAGGTGACTGGAAAAGAGTGTTGCAATGAATCACTGAAAGGCGGCTTACTGCAACAGAGAGGAGAACAGATTCAATTTTTTACAGCAATGATATGATTGTTTGATTGAGATCAAGGCAGAATCTGATTGAATCAATGAAAATTGGATCCTGTTAGCACAGTGGAGCCACTTAGCAACATCAAGCAATTTACTTAATGATCACATGATGATTACTTACTTAATACTATTAATTATAGTAGCCCCTCTGCAGTGGCTCCTTGTAGCTTTGAGAAAAAAAAAAAAACTATATATATATATATATATGGAATTTTTTTTCAAAGGGAACACCTCTTATTCTGGAGATAGGGGTGATACTGTGTCACTGAACTAAAATAAAGTGTTTTAATATGTCTTCAAAAGAAATATGCGTCACATCCTACATTGTAGTCATAACTACAACACGCCGCCTCTACCTTCCGCCTGCAGGTGGCTAATCTTGAGTTTCGGACCCCCAGTAAGCTAACAGTGGATAAATCCCCCAAAAAAGTCTTTGATTAATTTTCCAAGTAAGCGAAAGACTCAAATAGGCCTGAAAAGTTCTAGGCCAGCAATAAAATGTCAAGTTTTCTTTTGGTTGTTCTATAGTTTCATAAATGCAATAACCTATAGTTTTTAAAAATATATAGTATTACTATATATGAAACTTTATACGCTGTGTTATCTTCATTTTACTTGAAGCTGTGTTTGCCTATTTTGGTAAATGTTCTCTCTACCTTGTCCTCTTCCCTGGACTCCCTCTGCCCTCTAACCTCTCGGTGGGCTCGCCCATCCCGTCCAGCTCCCTGGTTCTGACTCACTGGTCTCACAGAACCTGCGAGCAGCTGAAAGACAATGGTGCAAATCCAAGTGCCCTGAGGATTTTCTTGCCTACAAATCTCTTCTTTCCTCTTTCTCTGCCTCCTTATCTGCTGCTAAAAGCTCTTTCTTTGAATCTAAAATTCATTCTTCCTCCTCCAACCCTAAAACACTTTTTAGCTCTGCCCTCCTCTGGAGAGGAAAAAAACTAAATTCTCAAATGAGCACTGTTTTTGCCTATTTGATAAATGTTTATGTCTCTTGATTCTTGCACTTTTGGGTAGTATCTTCATGGTCGAATGCAGTTATTGTAAGTCGATTGGACAGATGTACAATTTCTGCTTTTTTCAACTAGGTTTTAGATCTCATAGACTGTGTTAATGAGAACAAGAACAATTGGGCCTGACTAGAATAGCCTGTGAGTGACTACACTAGGGTTACCATCACTGCTGTTGCTGGGCTATGCAACGTTGGACCGCTAATAAAAACGTGTGATTACAATAAGGTATCCAGCACTGCAGAAGTGGCGGCCAACTCTAATCTGACCAACTTGACTCTGATCTCACGACCCTGCTGAAGTGCTGCAGCTGCCTTGGACAATAGCCATCAGTAATAATCTTAATCCGTCATTGGTTTTGAGAGGTTAGAAAAGTGAAGTGTTGTAGCCAGAACCCATTGGTGTTTTGTTTTATCTACCGTCACAAAGATAAATAAGAAGCACGAGAGAGAGAACGCACACTGGAAAGCTACCAACCCTCACCTAATGTTTTATCAACCTAATTGACAAAGTATATTATCACCTACAGTGGGTTGCTGCCATTACTATGTAGTGTACATGTAGCCTTCAGATGCTCCTTTAATAACACGTGATTGCTAAATGTCCCAGAAGAACATAGAGAACTAATTTAGTATTCTTAACAACAATAGTATGTGGTAGTGTCAGTGCGAATGGTGTTGGCCTACAGAATCAGTGGTCTGGTTTGTGTGAGTGTGACCTGAGATGACGTCAGACTCCTGAAGCCTCCTGAGTGTTTGTTTCATTCCACCCTTGACCTCAGCACGACCACACAACTGGTAGGAGAAACTGACCTCCACCTTGAGATGACCTGTTTTTCTGTGTTTCAGGTCTGTCTGAGGTATCTACCTCTCTCAGGTATAACCGACGTCCTACCTGCCCCGATGCCTCTGTGGGGGTTCGCATACCCACCCCTCCTTCCTCCCACCACAGGAAGAGCCATAGTCTGGGAAACAGGTGAGTCAGGATTTGATTCATATGTCCAATAATAACTATCAACGTCTATGTAATAGCCTAATCTGCAAAAGTTGTCAATGTGTTGATATTCTATGTTTAGATGAAGAAAGACTCAGGAGGTAGAACCACAGTGAAAGGTGCTAGTAAAAGTTAAAGTGAATAAAACTGCTTGCAAGAAAAAAAGACTAAAGACCGTGGTCATGCTGTGGCTCAGGAGGCCGAGATGCTCGTTCACTAACCAGAATGTAGGCGGCCCGATCCCCGCCTCCCCCCCGTCTGCATGCTGAAGTGTCCCTGGGCAAGACACCTAACCCTGAATTGCCTCTCAAGGCTCTTCCAGTGTATGAATATGTCAAATAAAGTGTCTTACCTTGCAGCGCTGCATACATGTGAGTGTGACTTGTACTGTAAGACAGACTGAGAGGTCGATAAGACTAGAAAATTGCAATATAATGAGTCTATTTACTGTCCATTTCTAAAACTTGATGCCTAAAAATTCCATCAATACTAAAACAGGACAGCAGAGGCCTGGACTACGAAGAGTTTAACCTACTCTGATTCAACTCAGGGTTCACTAACAAGGACCACACCTCCGAGTTATGGATATTACAGTTTGTTGAGCATAATGCATATGAGAATGATGATGAGAAGAATCGGAGGGTAGCGGGATGAGAGGATGAGGGGATGTAGGAATGAGTCCGAGGAGAATAGAAGAGTCTGGATGTTGAAATCACGAGTAGTACTACAGACACAGACAAATGTGAACTCCTGTGTTGCAAAAATTCCACGAATGTGAAATGCATTGTGACGTCATAGTTGTTATTGTTGTCTTTTGTTTCATTTTTTTTGTCCACAGTATGATGTGTCAGTATGGCATGTCCGAGAGCAGGAGTGCCACGTTTCCTATAGAGAAAGCACGACACCTGCTAGATGACAGCTTCTTAGAGTCTCAGAGTCCCGTCAGAAATCATCCACACAGCACATCTGTGTCCAACGGCCTGTCACTAGGTACATATACTTTATGTTAAGGACTATAACTGTTCATGACAAATACGATTAACCTGCTCATCCAGTTATTTTCAGATGCCTAATTAACTCTTTTAATTCACGAGACCAATGAACAAACCTGCCTTTGTTGAACTTTTCCTATAGGCAGCAGTGAAAGCTCTTTTGGGGAGGAACTGTCACCTGGGATGGAGAGGTGAGAGCCAATTATCTCATACAACATATCATTTAATATTTAGGGATTTTAATCATTTAAACGAGCATGCATCCTCACACTTTTGTTCCAGTAACTTCAGCCACAAAGTGATTAGGTACCGAGGGTAAGTTTCTGTTAAATAATGAGGATGGTTCTGTTGTATTTTTTTTCTATCTGTTCCCAAATTCCATGAAATCAACATATAGCCATATAACAAAAGTTCAATATATGGCAATATATTTCTTTGTGCAGGATAAATAATACATAATTGGCTTTAATGTTCTACCTCAGATTTTTTAAATGTTTTGCTGTTTAGCGCTTGCCATTCTCCACCCTTAATGAAGAGTCTAAAACCACAACATTCACTCAAGAGCAAAAAAGAGTCTTTAAACTTGCAAGAATTAATAATAATGTGGTATTTTAAGATAAAAGAAATTTCTTTTTCCATCCCACAACGGGGAAATCCGGATGTCACAGCTGCAAAGTGGATAGCTGAATATTAAAAAAATGATATCACTCAGTGCTCTGGCTCATTACTGGAAACAGTGAAGCTCTTTGGCTCAGAGGAATAACATATCAGGCTTTGATACCTTAAAAGTTCTTAGTTAGTATGAAACATTCACTATTGGTTTGGCTTTGCACATTGATTTGTTGACACTATGAACATTTTGAAGATCAAATTTATCCTTTCAACTATCTGAATCTGACCAATCCCATCAGTTCATCAGACTGACTGTAATAATGTGTGACAAACAGGGGCCGCATGTATGCAACACTGGGCCCCAACTGGAGGGTCCCACTTCGCAACCCCCACCGGCGCTGCAGCTATTTGTACAGGTACAGTGGAGTGGAAGGGTAGGAGTCAATATCACTGCATAGAAGAATAAATGTGTCTTTATTGGGGAATAGAAGTTGGATTCATCACATATCCTCACTGCATGCTGCTGAAAGTCACGTGTCATTTTCAGCTCTGCTTTCATAAATTCTATTATTTTGTGGGGCTGGTTTGGTTGCCCAAAAAGGAAACTTTCTTTCCCTTTTAAGTTTCTGCATTTTGTAACGTAGTAGTACCCGCAGTCTCTAAAGGGTCAGTTCACCAAATTAAATTGAAATAAAATCTAAAGTAGATAATTTGACCAAAACTGTTGACAGAGCGCCACATCATTTGGTGCTGTTGAAAAGTGCTTCCTGGTCACAATTTTCAACTTAATTCTCGAAATGCAAGATTAAAAAAAATCTTCCTCCTCATTTTTTTAAACTTATGCCTGGCCCTAATACTCTTCTGTAAATAAATCAATCAGTGTTGGCCTCTTATATACTGTCTTTATAAGACGTTTTAAACACTTTAATTAGCCCATTTCACTGTTGTCACATTGCATTCATTCTACAAAATCTTTACGAACTGTCATGAAGCTACTCACGTTATCACCACCCCTCGTCTTCTGGTCGATTGAGGCCATAGTTTCAGTTGCTCACGGTGTTTTGTGTGTCAATCTCCTGCTTGCAAAACCCAGCTCCTCTGCCGGGAACTCCTGTTATGGATGCAGCGAGGCGGGCGGTGCGACCCTTGAAGGACCGCTGCGAAGGAAAACACTGGTGAAGGAGGGGCGGAAACCCAAGGTGAGGTCATCGTTGATTTCACAATGGTTTAAAGCTGTTTTGTTCGTCTTGATCTGATTAGAGATAGTGTGATATTTTCAGCATCTCTATGATTCTCTGTGTTGCAGTTGTCTTTGTGGACCAGATTTTGGATCGCTCTGTCTGGATCAACCCTGACCTTCTATGGTGCGAAGTCACTGAGGGCTTCTGAGAGGAAACATGTGAGTTTGATGCTTAAAGAAAACTAGACTGTTTGAATTTTGTCAAGGGAACAGAAGATTTCTACAGATTCAGTTTCAGTTTTCTATCATTTCTTAGCATTCTGAAACCTGGTCTCATTATTAACTTTTGTGCAGTGGTTTGGCATCTGATAAACCATAAAACTGATGAAATAAAGTTAAAGCATAGGTACATGATAGTATTTGTTGTGAGTCTTTACAAACCTTTTCTGCCGTTAACAAAAAAACATTCTCTGTCCAACATTTCTGACATCTACAGTCCCCAAGCCAGGAAACTCACTGGCGGGGCATTCGACCCCCCTCCCTATTTTTTAATGCTTCAAAGAATTAATGTTGAATATTTTTAAATATGTTAAAACAAGACCATGAAACAATATGCTTATTTACTGTGTATTTCAGGGATGACTTATAAAATTCAGCTTAGGTGAAATGAATTGTGACCCAACAATGTAGCCAATATATTATTTACTAGAACGGCAAAGTATGTGGAACCCCATAGTACCAGTCGCCCCACTGTCAAACATTACATTTCATACACAAACAGTCCAACCCTGGGGCCTTATTAGTGTACAGAAACAGTCAATGTATTGTGTTCTATGCAACAATGACCTTGTGACAGCACAACACATCAAACAGGCGGGTAGTCAGTTCAGGGGCCATTTTAGGCTCAATCCCATTTCACCCCTTGCCCCTATCCCTTTGTTTTGCACGTTCACATGTAGGGGCAGGGGCGTCTCAATTCACTCTGGCATTGAGGGGGAGGGCTAAGGCCGAGGGCTAGAGGTGCCTCCAAACTGAGATTTTCAAGACCCACACTCCAAACGGAGGGCTTTGACATATTTCTTTGAGAATCTTTGTTCGTCGTTTCAATGTATTATGGCTTTTTTTCTTCATAAAAACCACACACACAAAAAAAGTTTCATTATTACCACGTAATGTTATTAACTACCGTGATGAGCTGTTAAGTCGTTATAAGACCACGGGGAATTTTCAGTGTGATTCACCTGTCCTGTCATGCACAACATCTGTGATTGTTTATTTGAATATTCTAAGTATGTCACTCTAGTAACTGCAACAGCGCCCTTACAATTTATATCGCCGTCATTCCAGTTGAATCTCTGGTAAAAACACGTTGCGCCTGCCTACGTGATGACGTATCGCGTTCGAAGGGGTGTCCCAATTCGTAGAGGTGGACTCCGTTTCAAGGTGTAGGGGTAAAAATGAGAAATGGGGTGGGCCTAAATCTGACCATGTGTAATCCTGTCTATGCCTCAGTATAAATCCAACCCCTGTAAGAGGGTGTGTGTGACTGGATGGATTGTGGTTCTGCCAGATGATCCGTCCAGACCGAACATCTTCCAGCTCAATGACCCAGACAAAGGTCGGTGTCACACCCCCGCCCACCAGAGCTCCTTGTGTTGTCTTTTTCCATCTTTTCATTTACTTTTCAGGTCGTCTCACAGTCCTTTGTGTCACTTCACAGGCAACGCTTACAAGTTCCAGACAGGATCCCGGTTCTCAGCCATCATCTGGCACAAAAACCTGGAGGAGGCTTGTAGGAGCTGTAGACCTCAGGTATGCTAAACATACGCTTGGTCAGATGAAAATCACAGGCCCAACCTGCATCGTTCCACCGGTCAACCTAGCGCAGAGAGGGAAAATATATCAATTTATAGCCAAATAAGAGTTGTTTGGTGTATTTTCTTCATAGTTTCTAACATGTTTTGATATTTTCTATGCATCTGTTCTGTTCTCTCAACAGATACCAGCAAACCTCATGTCATTTGAATGAGAGCAGACCTTACCTACCCTGTGGGGACATTATTGTGCCAAAGCCATTTGTCTGAGAAGTAAAGACAACACATGAATGGTATTCATTGACATGGGAAACACGCATCTGGAGAAGCTCTTTGACACTGGATGTGTGACTGTATAGGCCAAGTGAAATGTCAATTCTGGAAAATCCCAGGAGAACTCTGGTGAGGCAGTCCCTGTGTTTCTGTCCCTATGCTGTTATTTATTATACTGCTGTTAACATGTGAGCAAGCACATGGTGTTTGGCCAATGTCAGGTTTCTGCTTTACTGAAAAGACACATTGGTGCACAAACGTGGACAAAAAAAAAGACGTTGATCTTCGGTTTACAGAGCAGTGTTATACAGCCTTAAAATGGAGTTCAGGTTTTCCAAATGAAAAGATGAAAAAGACGCCCCTCTTGTTTCATTTGTGAATTCATGGAGCTGTTATTGCACGACGACTGAGAGAAACACAGATACCTATTCGTTTCTGTTGTCTACATTTCAACGTCAAGTTGAGGAAGAAGAGGAAGAAACATGCCAACTGTTGATCTAGAATCTTTCAGAAAAGACGTGGAGTGGCGAGCAGGAGAAACATGACCCTGTTTAAAAGACTTTGGTAATTATCATTAAGGATCAGCACTGCAGCACCTTCCTCCTCCGACATCTAGCTGGACTGAATCTGTTCCCAAAAGATCATTTAGAGTCCTACTTGAACCAGTCGTACGGTAAATGGGCTGCATTTATGAAGTGCTTTTCTAGTCTTATCGACTACTCAACGCATTTTTACAGTACAGTTGAAATTCACACACACTTATACAGTGCTTCTATATGTGGCGCGCATCTCATTCACACATTGCTGGCACAGCCTTCAGTGGCAACCTGGGGTTCAGAGAAGGACACAGTCTGGAATCAAACTACTAACTTTGCAATTAGTGGACGGCCCCCCCATTGAGAGCCATGAGTTGCGTCGGTAAGGGTTTGTCATGAATTGTTCATTAAATGAGGAAGCCGCCCAGCGGCCTGTGCCATGACGGTTTCAACAAACCCTGGATTCACTTTTCAACATCTGGCTTCACTGAGTCGTCCTGACGACCTGCACTACAGAGCTGTTAAACTGGCAAACTTTACTCCGGGTTTATTTTTATTTTTGACCTGCTAAGAGCCCCAACACATGGATGTGGCAAAGTCACGAACTACGAGCAACTTCATCAGAACCGTGAATAAATTCTGATGAAGGGTCAGCCAAAAGTGACATGTGACATATACACAATATGATCACATGACTAGAATTGATGATTTGAAATCAAATCCAGTAATTGAAGTCAGGCTGGGGATTTACATACTTTAAACAAGCACAGAATTGTAATTAGTTGTATGAGTATTTTTTGCTTTTTTGTCTGATGAAATCATGAACTTGTGATGACGATACAAAAAAAAAAGGGAAGTCACGTCACATTGTTTCAGTTGTCAAAACGGAGATAAGTAGTTAATGTGTGATGAGCTCAGTCTGACTGAAATGTTTGTTTATAACCCTGGGGAATATTGAAAAGTGTGTGGTCATTTTTCTAATAAAACACATTTTTATTTCTCATGTTCTGATCTGCACTGGTACAATAAAGCATCAACAATGTCGGAAATTCTGTCACAATCAGATCATCTTTGTTGAATTCAAAAGAAGTTGTGATCGCTGTGATGTATTTATTGTGTGATAAACTCTCCCTGTTCATTCGAGGCTCTGGGTGGAACAGCCTTTTGTCCCAGTCAGGATCCTGTAGAAAGATGAACCAGGTTTTCTAGTGATCTGATTGGCCAGTAGTTGGGCCGTTGACAGGTTTTGATCTCATCTCGAAGCATTAGTTACCATGGTGATTTATCCTGGTAAGAGGAGAAGAGAACCAGCTCCGTAGGACGGGAAACCCGAAGTTAAACTCTGATCTCCAGCAGATGGACCCTACGAAAGGGGCTCTTTTAAATTAACCTGCTCCAAAATAAATGTATTGAATTTAAAAGATATTTCAGCTTTATGACAGTTTGACCATCCTCTTATCTGTAATATTGTTCTCCAAGGTGACAACTGTGAACACGGCAAGTGAAAGGAGTCTTGTTCAACAGGTCAGCAGAAATGTGAATACTATGTCATTAACTGATTGATATGTAACTAATTATTTCAAGTCGCTTTGGATAAAGCATCAGCAAAATTAATGAAATGTCACCAGAGTTTGGGGTCATTTTAAAATCTTTACATAGTTTGTCCACCAGGGAGCAGTAAGGAGTTTGTTTTTCGCCATGCTAGTAGTATACTGTAGTAAAATCACACACACACATAGATATATTTAAATGTACAAAGGCCAGAGTCCAACCAATATTTTCATAATGCAAAAAGAGTCATTAAAGCAAGAAAACAAGAAATTGAGCAGATATAGTTTGCCATGGTGGCAGAAATACACCACAAGTCAACATTGTTGTTAACATTGTTATCATTAGTGTTATTGAAGGGGGAACGACTATGTTCGACACGGGAGCTGACAAATTTATATTACCTAATTTTTTGCAAATTCTCATCCTAAGTATATTTAAGGAGCAGATTAGTGCCAACGCATTCCTGACCAATGGCAGATTATGGTAAATGGACTGTATTTATACACAGTACAAGCTACATTCTCCCATTAAAAAACACGTTCATACAATGCCACTATTTACCGCCCTTTATCTGTCACATTCAGACACTGCGCGGAGGCTATTTTATGGTCAAGTGTGTTGCCCAAGGACACTTCAGATGCTGGGATCCAACCGCCAATCTGCCAGTATTCTGCCAATATTGTTTGTACTGCGGCAAATCAAAACATACATTATCTCAAGGCTCTTCACATAGTGTGGTGGAGACCTCACAATATCGCAGAGAAACACAACAGTTCCCACAATGAGCAGCACTTGGCGAAAGGGAGTTTTTTTTCTCCTCCACAGTCGCCAACGCCTTTGTCTTACCGGCATCGACGTGCAGGCGGTTCAGTTCATCACCGGTCGACGAAGTTGGTGATGACCTCCCTGGTCATCGAAGTACTTCTGGAGGCGACAGCTGTCCGTGTTGCGTCTGGAGTCCGATGCGTACAGGGTGAAGCGGTGTACCCTGCGGGGCCCCGGTGCTGCAGACTACCACATCCTGGACTTCCAGCAAGGTGTGTTTTGCAGCGAGGATGCGTAGCCAGAGATGAACTCGGCCTTGCGGGGTCGCAGACTGACCGGCAGCTCCACAGGCCGCCTGTGACAAGGTGCTGGGTCTGTGTGGACCGGGAGGGGGGGAGATATAAGACTGGAGAGGTTATGGTGCTGTTGTGAACAGGCACGTCGTCTAAAGTATGTACGAGAAGAGTGGTGCGCAGGAATGGAAAATACACACACGATACATGGAAGAAAGGTAAAAATCAAAAGATCCTTGGCTCCCACTTGTCCTCCCATGAAAGACCGCTGAAGCTGATTGCCAAAGTGGCTACAGGGCTGCTGACCCCCCCCCCACAATGAAATAGCTATTCAAGCCGCATGGTGGGAGAGCAGTTGAACCAACCTCCACTGAGAAACAGCTGAGAACTGCAACAGTTTTCCACCTTAGTCAGTGAAGACAAACTTCTAGAATGGATCAAGAGCCACAATGAACTTTCCCTAGATTAAGTCAACAGGGACAAATTGTTAAACCTAACAACAGACAGGGCACAGTTAAGCAGGGATATGCCGGTTTCAGAAACTAGACAAACCTGATCACAACTCCGCTTGGAATCAGTCAGCCGAGACGAGCTGAAACGCTGAAACGACAGACAGAGAGCGCAGTTAGGCAGAAAAAACTCCAATTTCAGAAACGCAAATATACTCAGCTGATCTTTGAGTGAACACCCCAAAGGGTCAAACTGCACATCCCAAGCTGCTGCTGTTCACAAAACAACACCAGGAACTCAATGTGGACTCCGTTGAAGATCCTGGCATTAGGTGGTACGGTGTTGAAGCAAGTTATAGATGGGTGCAGGTGACCCAAGAGCTCTGTGGCAGAAGACTTGAGATTAAATATTAACGACCAAGTCTCACATTTCTCTTGACCCCTTTCAATCTATCACACGGTCATAAACAAATCATATTGTCCTATCTCAGCCGAGTGCCGCTGCGAGGATAGAATGTGGTGCGATGGCCAGACAACAGAGCAGAATACAGTATTTTGGTGCTGTTTTAATAAGATTTGAAAAACCCTAAACTAAGAACAGTCCGTACATCTGCAGGGTAAAAGTATCCGTGTGAGGGACGGGCTACAGTCTGAACACAAGGAGAACTAATATGTCGATCAGGTTTGGTGCATGTGGGGACGTTTTAAAGCAGATGTTAATGAAAGTTCTGAATTGAAGTTTTATTTCTGTGGAAACAGAGAACAAAACTGAGTAACATGAGTTAAAAAAAAACAACGATACACAGAAGCAGGCGTGGTTTCACAGATCCTCTTGTGTTATGGCCAGAAAAAAACCCCAATCTACTCAAATTCAAAGTCTAAAATGTGACTTTTTGCACAGAACAAACTACTTGTTAAGTCACTTCACCTGCTGTACAACGTGTTGAAGGCCTTTAGAAAAATAAAGTCAATGATTCATAAAAGCTATTCACTGAGCGAGTCGAGTCAGGCAGATTAGCTCTACGACTACACAGACGTTTTGAGTGTTAGGGCACGAGAAACATGGAAAATATAACATCAAAGTAAAAATGACAACGCTGCCATAACCTTATTGCAATGTGCCAGTTATATCAAGGAGTGGTATCATCAAATGATCTGAAAGGCACATCACATGTCCACAGCAGATACTTTGAACCAGACGTCCCTCGGACGAATCACATGAAAGCTCACAACGTTTTGAACATTTGAGAGTTTACAGCTTCCTCTGGGATCGTCCGTAGAAACCTAGGATCTTGACGTCACAATCTCGTATCACAGGAGACGACCTGTGTTATTTACAGCGACTAGTTTTAAGGCAACGCTGCTTTTTCCTCAAGGGAACCAGTGTCTGTGTGAATCCGCTCGGGGGAGCAGCTCGGCGTCAGGTTCGTTCTGGCTGGAGCGACACTCGACCCAAAGTTGGCAGCCAATTACGAGACTAACGGTTAAAGTTAGGTTTCAAATATTCTCACTGTACACTGCTAAGGTGATCGAAAAGCAAAATTTGCCAAAACATTCACACTGACATTACACTCCGTCACAGGAGAATGCATGGGCTCGTGTTTATCGTGGAAACCCGATGATGTTTTCGACTTGTTGCTGACGGATCTGTTCAGTCTGTGAACGGTCGTGTCTGTGACTCTGCTGAGGAAGAAACAGATAAAAACTAAATGCGTTGGTCCATGCATGACCTGTCTTGGCTCTTTAAGGTTAATATGGTCCAGAGAATTCATGATGGCGGCTCATATCCTCGCAGTCAGTGGTTCCGGGTCCCTGTTCGCTTCTATCCGTTCTCCTTCCACAGAACTAAGTGAATGCTATGATCGGGCATGCTGGTGGCAAAGACCAGTCCAGAGTCATTGTCCCCGTCGAGGCCGTTCAGCCAGGAGGTCACGCCGGGCAGGAAGCTGGACCCTCGTTTGGATTTTCTGTAGGCTGGTAAGGGCCAGCGACCCGAGATGGCCTCTGTCCTCAGGTCCATCACGTACAGGAAGTGGTTGTCAAAGAGGAGCGCAAACACCTCTCCGAAGCTGAGCAGGGACAGGTTGGCTGGGTCCTGCGTCTTGATCACCCTGGCAGCGGAAAAAAAGGCAGGATTAGGAGCCCAGAATTTTATAATACATCTGAGGGAAATGATGATATTCCCAAAGGCCTCAGTTCTCCCCTCTATGTCTCCCCTTGATGTCTTTGTAATTCCTGCACTACACGCCTGCTAAAATTGTTCGCCTGTATCTTCTTAACGTCAACAGTATTACAGAACATTTATCATGACGTTATTGTCCTCAGTTGCTGATCGATTAGGAAGCAGTGACATAAGGTTGTCAGCAGGGTGTCACGGGGCCGTGCAGTGATGAAGGCTGATGGAACCGGGATCGTTTCCGCGGGAAGAGCGCTGACAGTGGCTGGTTCCATTTCTGATTTTATCGTTCTATCGCACTACAGACTGCTCACGTTACAGCGCTTTAGTATTTGATATGGTCTATTGGTGAAGTAGCATTGATCACTTTGAGGAGGGGATATGAAGACCAGAAGGGGTCCCCCCCGACAGATCGCACCCGGGTTGTCAGATTCCCTACGTTTATACAACCTGAGACCGGGATCACATTTGACATCATTTGACATCAGAGGAAACTGGCCCGCTGGGTGAATGTGGTGAATCTGCTTAGGTTTTGTGTATTTGCAGCAAAGTGAACTGTGATTTGTGTTTTGTGGTTTTGCTCTTACCTGAGAACCTTAAAACTGGCAAAGTCCCACTGATACACTCCGAGGTCCGAGCTGCAGACGATGTGGCGTCCGTCAAACTGCAGGCGAGGCTGAAGGCTGATGCTGCGGTTCTCCGACACCGACAGTGTCTTCAGACACTTGCAGTTGATTTCCCTCCCTAAAGGCCAGACCTGCAGAGGAAACACAGCACACACTCCCTCTTACCCATCTTCGGATATAGCAGCTCATGTATGAGAATAACACTAAAACAAGAAACACAATTATTAAGTTTCCAAAAAAAAAAAACCCCAGCATCACCTTAATTTCATATTTATCAGCACTTAAGAGTATGTGGTCACCAGGACTGTGCATCATAGATTCTACTTCACTCTTCTGGAGCATCACCTGCAGAGAAGACGACAACACAGGATTCACATTTCAATAGAAATTGTTGAGGTTGAACCTCCACCATGAATTAAAATCTCAATCACATAAGGGCGAACCGACCTTGGTGACCCACTCGGTGTGTCCAGTCAGAGTGTTGAGACACGCCCCGGCGGACAGAGCCCAGATCTTCACGGTGAAGTCGGCAGATCCGCTGACCAGTAAATCCAGCTCATCGTTGTAGTCCACGCTGAAGACTGAGCAGCCACAAAAAGGGAATAGCATCAGAAAAGGTCACAGCATCAGATGCATTCATGTGGTTTTTACATATTGGTGAATTACTGTTGAGAAATTACGGATGGATCACTCATTCAAACATTACATCATACACACAAACATTTTTCTGTTTGCAGATGAAGCAGGTGAACTTTGAACAGCTGTAGAATTTACTGTATGGACGACTCCCAACAGCATCCATTTCATTTCATTTGGTTAGTGAGTCAGTCGGTCTGTCATATCTCAAGAACCATTCATCTTATCAGTCTCCTACTTGTGTGTTGTTTAGGGTACGCTGGTACTCTCTCCATTAAAAACTGAAAATCTTTCTATAAACAATGTCAAAACACAACATAACAATCTACAAAAATAACAAATAACAGGCCACAATCATGATGTCGCATGGTGAAAGTGCAACAGTGCATAAGTGCTTAGCTGTTGGATGCTGGAATGTGTAAGTTCTTGTGTAAGAAAAGGAGCTGGTCAACACGCTCCGGCGTAAGTGTGCTTCACTGCTTCTTTCTGCAGAGACACTTGTGCCTGGAATGCAAAAGTATCTCTTTGCCAACTTGGATGTCAGAGGAAACATCACCTCATTCTTCCTCCACCAGCTGACAGGGTCCTCAGAGAGAAATTGGTGGAGCACTACAGTACTTGCTACTTTCATCTGCTACTTTCTGTAACAGCTCAGCCACAATTGCACCCGTATGGCTCTCGTACACTTGTACCAGTGGTTTGCAAGTAGTTATAAATTCTTTGTATTTGCATTCACAAAAGAGTCTTGAATGTAGACTTTGGCAATGATATGCATTCCTCCAAAAAAACAGAAGAGAACATGGGTCTACCCGATTGCTGTTCCTGCAATTCACACTGGCTATTTTTTTCTTCTCGTGACCATAAGTACTGTTTCACTTCATCATTTCAATGAAGAATTGACACCTGTGTTGGCATTGGGGGGAGACTGAAAGAAAAAAATTGGCCTAAATCTGCCATAGCCTTTGAAAAATGTAATCCCTGCATCCCCAGAATAAAATGTGCAATACAAAAGAACCCAGTTGCTGTGTATTGATACCAACCTGCTCCTGTGTGGCCACGGAACTGTTGGATTTTAGCCCCCGTGCTCCACTCCCAGCATGCAATAGTGTTGTCAAAGGACCCAGTCACCAGCTTCTGCTCATCAAACTTCACTGTGGCGCAGGTGTGTGTCTGAATTCCATAAATGCACTGCCCAGTGCGCACGTCCCATAATTTGGCAGAGAGGTCATCGGATCCTGAAAAACAAGAACACATCTCAGCTCTGCTCATCCCCATGATACCTGATCCAGGCTGACCCATTGATGCGAGTCAAACCTGAGTCCGGGCTGTATCTGAAAGCCTTAAAGGTGACATCGTTTCCTGGCTTCCACTGGGCTATGAGGACGAGCGAACGGCATTCTGGATCTTGCGCTGCGCGTTCATGAATGCTATGCTCTCCACAACAAACCATTACGAGGCAAGAAGATTTAATTCTGTCTTTCGATCATTTTTATTGATGCAGTATGTGACATGTAAATACAAAGTGGTGGAAATAAGTTAAATAATAATAAAGGATTTTAAGAACGTTTATTTATTTAAATAATACTGCACGTTACTGAACTTTTAGATGAATGAGATGAACGAGAAAATTTAAATAAATGAATGTGGTGCGAGCAGATGATGGTGAACTTCAGTCATCAGTGCCAAAGACTCGTGTTTGTGTCATTTATTCAGTTTTCTCTTGTTTTGTTTTTTTTAAGATCCTACTATGTTTACTGTAACTGAGCAAGAACCCTTGTTCCAGAGATAAAACATGACCGTGCATAACCTGCTCATACCTCGGCGGTGACGTCACTGAGATAAATAGGACTTTTCTGGGCTTTTTCTGAGCTTTGGAAAAGTTTTACAAAGTAATTGTAAGTTTCCTGCGTGTTGGAGCATTCCTAACCCCTTGACAAAAAAACTTCCTGTTTCATGGCGAACCATGCGTCCCCACAGCCACGCTGTTCGACTTACAGTAAAACCTTGAATATCATTTCATCAGTAAGGTCTATAAGTTGACCAAGTACAAGGTGGGTCTGATTAACTGCCTAGGAGGAGTTCATTAAAGCCTGTAGTGGGCCAACAACAATCTGGCTCTCAAAACCGAGAAGACCAAGGAGCTCATTGTGGATTACATGAGGACTAATGGTGGAGCACACACACACACACACACACACACACACACACACACACATCCGTATCAACGAGACGAAGGTTGAGCGTGTGGCCAGCTTCAAATTCCTGGGTGCCCACATCTCCGAGGACCTCTCTTGGTCCCTCAACACCTCAACCCTTCTTCTGGTGAAGAAAGCTCACCAGCACCTCTTCTTCCTGAGAAGACTAAAGAAGGTCCACCTGTCTCCCCTGATTCTGGTACTTTTACCGCTGCACCATTGAGAGCATCTTTACCCACTGCATCACAGTTTGGTATGGCAACTGCTCGGTCTCGCACCGGAAAGCACTGCCCAACGCATCACCGGTTCCTAAAATAGCACCTCTACCGGTGCTAGGAGGTACTGCCACAAATACATTTCACCTCAGAGCATTGTGCGACTTCATTTGCTTTAACAATGATTGATTAATGAGCTTCTAAAGGTAACGGTTATAGTTATGGTTAGAGTGACATGGCAGAGAATCAGCGAGTATAAGCACATTCATTTTATAACAAACTTGGCGGACTAACCAGGTCCACCGCTGACCTCTAGCGGCCATTTACATAACAACCGTTAGAGGTCTGCGGCTTTTAAAATGACAGCATAAGTCGTAATATGCTGCATCTGGTCTTAAATGTAAATAAACCTTGTAAGGATTTAAAATTAAAATAAAACTAATTTAGTTTTCTAAGGTAACCAAACAGGTAACCAAACAAGGTTTACATCTTTGATCACTTTCTTATTTTATATTAATGTTCCGGGAGGAGTTATTGGACAATTAAATCAATGGTGTGCTTGTTTGTTTGGGCAGTTCATGTGCCTACCTGCCGTGAAGGTGCAGCTCAATGATCAGCAGCAGCACCAAACAATCTCAGCTTAATGTAAGTGGAGAGCTACCCATGGATAGTAATAACAGTAATCATACCATATATCTTAATAGTTACCACCATACCTGACTGAAAATAAACAGGTATGACATTTTTTTTTCCTGTAGGCTAATACATAAGCAGGCAGTTGTGTACCACATAGCCTTTTTGTGCAGCTTTGACAAGGGAACCCTGAACCTCATCGAAGGAAATACGATGCTTGCAGCAAAAATATAAAACCTTAGTAGCAAAATAAGAAGAGAGACAGAATGAAAGACAGCCATACACAAATTGCTGTTCATCATGAAGCTACTCCATGCTCACCACCTCCACCACACTCTCCTGCTGATCCTGCTCACTCTGTCCCTCCCTGTCACACGCCTGCTCCTCTGCCTGGCAGTGGCCATGACCAGCTACCTCTCCTCCGTCGAGTTAATGTCGGGTAGTGTAGATATTGAAACTAGTGTAGTCCCTGCGGAAAACATGTCTGTTAATTTTGCACACTAGTTAACGCACCCACGCTAGTTTTCTCACTCCCCTAGTGCTGGAATCTCTAACTCCAGAGCTGCAGGTTCCAAATCCGTTACTATTATTAGGGCCTGAGGCACTGACAAGCGAGGACCTATTGGACTCAAAGGAATAATTATTATATGCACACAAATCGCTAGTTTGAGGCACACGCATCAGAACTGGTGAAAAAATATATATTTCAGGGGCCTTGGGCATGGTCGTGCCCAAATTACTCAATAGAGCCCGTTACCCAATATTTCCCAGCTTTGATTATTATTAACAATGTCATTACATCTTCCCTCACAGTGAGGTACTATCCCTAGTCACTTCCCACTGTCTCACCACCTGGCCCCTTGACCCTACCCCCTCTCACCTTCTTCAGTCTACTTCTCCTGACCTCCTTCCTTTCCTCACCCACCTTGTCAATACATCTCTGACAACAGTTTACTTTCCCAACACTCTTAGCAGCAAGAGTGAATCCTCTTTTAAAGAAACCTACACTCAACCCATCTGATGTGAAAACTACAGACCGTTCTCTCTTTCTCCACCACTGCTTTCTAAAACACGAGAACGTACTGTCTTCACTCAACTTTTTGCATATCTGCACCAGAACAACCTTCTTGACCCCCACAAGTCTGGATTCAAGGCAGGGCACTCAAATGAGTCCGCCCTCCTAGCTGTCACAGAGGAACTTCACTCCCTCTCCTCTGTTGTCATCATGCTCTACCTCTCAGCAGCTTTTGACAGAGTGAGCCACCAGATCCTCCTCTCCGCCCTTCATGAACTGGGAGCCTCAGGCTCAGCAATCTCCCTGTTCGCATCCTACCTCAAAGACAGCACTTACAGAGTTACCAGGGTTACTTGGAGAGGATCTGTGTCTGAACCCTGCAACCTCAACACTGGGGTCCCTCAGGGCTCTGTTCTGGGCCCCATCCTCTTCTCTTTGTACACCAGGTCATTAGGCTCCAGCCTAATCTGAAATGCAGCTGGCAGCAAAAAATCTCTTCATTTCTGGCTGACATTTCTCAGTGGATGTTGACGGACCACCTGAAGCTCAACCTGGACAAGGCCGAGACGCTCTTTCTCACCGGGAAGGTGTCTCCCATCAACGACCTCTCCATCACCATTGAGAACTCTGTGGTGATTCAAGGCATTGGTACTCGCCTACCGTGCTGCGAAATGGTTCAGGCCCTCCTAAATCCAGAAAATGGTCAAACTAGACTAGATGCGCCGGGGGAAAATATATTTTATCCTAAAACTGAACATTTTGCATCCGGTCTCGTCTCGTCAATGAAAACAAATCATACATTTCGTCATAATTTTTATCATCGAAGAACTATTTTAAGCTCGTCAACGTCTCGTCTTCGTCATGGAAAAAAGGTTGTTGACGAATATTTTTCATCATAGTTTTCGTAAACGAAATGAACACTGCATGGGTTGATGATGAAAAGTTACAATTAACCATCTAACTGTTATGGGTGTGTTCACAAATTAAATCTGAATTGGTCAAAGCATCATATAAACGGTTGAGAAATTCAGTTTCATTTTCAGATCATTTAGAGCAGAGGCAATTTTGTCTATAGGCAAAGTACTGCACAAAAAGCTGTATCAGTTTGCCACACATTGAAAACAAACAAGAGTTAAAGTGCACCTGTGCAGAGGAGGCCGTCCTTATAGTAGAGGGCATATACTCGAGCACTGTGGCCAATGAGGGATGATGTCTCAAAGGCTTCCTGATCCTCCAGCTGCACCATACGCAGTTTAGCCTTCAGGTAGACTCCCTTCCAGTGTGATGCATCCTGAATGGACTCATCAATCCTCCAGCCCAGCTCCCGACACACACCCTGCCATATCTCTGTACAAGAGTTTATCACCTACAAAGACATTAAATCAAAGATAGGGGGAAATTCACTTGTTACAGCAGCAGCAAGAGTCAAAGGCATTGGGGAAAGAGGTAGAATAATAAAATATAGCAAAAAAAGCAAAAATAGAAAAAATATATAAAAAGCTATATACATTCAGTGTTTCACCTACTTAATAATAATAATAACAATAATAATAATAAAAAGAATAATAATAATAATAATAATAATAATAATAATAATAACAATAACTTAGATTTATATAGCGCCTTTCAAGGGACCCAAGGACGCTTTACATTTCACAGATAGATGAACTTTATTGATCCCAAACTAGGAAATTCCGATGTTACAGTTGCAGGTATCTGTCACACAATACAAATGTAAAAAAAATATAAGGACTGCAGAACTATACAAGTATGAGGACTATAAATATAAAGAATGTACATAATATTTGTGCAAGTGTGTAATCAGTTACCAGTTATGTGCATGAGAAGATGACCTGAAGGTGAAAATGTGCTGGATGTGTGTTAAACAGAGTCCAGAGTATCTCTGTCAGACAGAGGTGAGGTGTTGTACAGTCTAATGGCAGGAAAGATTTACGATAAGAATGGGCGTCGATGAGCAGAATTGGAATCGATAAAATTCAAACGATACCCATCCCTAGGACAGAGACAGCGAGAGGAGATAAGCGGGACACTAAGGGATTGTTTTGCGCTTATCCCATTTCTTATCTACTATACTGCAACCTGAGCTCATCAACACACTTTATAGCAGACTCAAGTAACGTGACCACTGGGGCTGCCCCTTACTAAAGACTTTCCAAATCGACCAGTCAGTTCAAGCCATTAGTCCAGTAGTCATAGCACATCTATGATATTAATGTCACTATTTATTTACACATCGCAAAATGGTTACAGGACTGTGCCAAAATGATATCCGTTACATTGATGACACTGCACGACATTACAAATACAGAGCCGTAATAATGAGCCTTTTAACGTCCAAATGTATTTATGAAAATGCCCATATTGTTTCCAGCCATATCCAGTTTCCAGGGCAAGAAAAATGATTGACAATAAAAGCAGCAGGATTTCTCCCAGTGCTGCATACGGACAGTGAGACAATAGAGAGGCTGTCACTGTCAGTAAAAATTAAAAAAATACGGTAAACAATTCTAAAATTATCATTCCACATGTGTTGTATTTCTTTGAGTATGTGGCTCAGCTAAAATATGGAGCCGGAAAAGACCTTTAAAAGGAGATGAGAAACATTTCTCTGTGACCTATTTTAAATTTTTGTGAGCCTGAACCGATCAAAGGCACATGCAATATCTGATACATGGGTCTCTCATGTGACCATATTATGAATTTCATTAATATCAACGACGGTGCGGCCCGAGAGTGGAATAATTGACATGGACTGACCCAAGAAAGGAAAACACAGTGTCAATTAAATATAAAAAAAGAAGGACCCCCATAACACTGTCAGATATCTGGATGCTGGATGATATTTACCTTGTTCCACTGCTTGCAGACCAGGCAGCAGGTGAGGAGGGTCTGAGGGTCCAGCCAGTGGAGCAGGTAGAAGGCCAGCTCCAGAGGAAGGAGGCGCAGGAAGTCGCGCTTGAGCAGCGTCTCCAGACCATTGGACAGATGGCGAAGCTGGGCGGCACCGCTCAAGGATATGAGGTGGTCTAGAGACTGGTTGCGCTCCTGGTCGTTCAGAGTAAGGAAAGTGGCCGAGACTGACTCCAGCCACCCCTCAAAGGCCGCCTTCTCCATGGGTACATGAGAGCAACCTGCAACACCTACAGGGACAACGATGGGTCTCATCTTCTGAGTCTTATCTTTTAGTATCTCAAGCAGCCACAGGAGGGATCTGATAAATACTTTGGGGCAGGAAATGTATCCAAAAGTGGTGTCTTCCCCCCCCCGAACAACATGTCTATGGACTATTGGTCCTATTGGTCCATAGACCATTGCAAATACATTATGTATAAACTGTATTACATTAAACGAGAAAATATATTACAAAATGTGTCAGCTACTAATGTTAGAAAGTTGCACTTCCATCAGCGTGCGGGACATAGCTGAGATTTCTGTTTGTTCTAGGAAACGCAAAAACACCAAAATGCAACAATGAGTATTACACAGGACATGATTAGCGAATTTGCCAATTAAAGAAAATGACTAACTGAGAGCAAAACTAATAAGGCAATATTAGTGGCCGATACATTTTGTAATATGTCATATATATATATATATTGTTTATTTGAATGTAATGCGGTCTATACTCAACGTATTTGCAAATTTCCAGAAGAGTAGTCCATAGACATGTTGTTCAGGACAAGAAAAAAAGAAGACAGCACTTTTTGATACACTTCCTGTCCCAAATCATCTATCGGTTAAAATTGCAAATCATTGGCTGGTAACATGAAATTAAATGTTGTTGCTGTTTTTTTTCTTTCTTAAAACACATGGTTTTGATGACACAAATGCCACAGATAGCTGATGAACGTGCTGTTGCAGAACAATGCTATTCATCATCTCTATAGATACAGTGAGGGATGGATGAGGGATGAGGGATGAGGGATGATGGACCACACGCACAGACCGCAGCCGTCGTCTGTCACTGCGACAGTCAAAGTTGACACCGTCCGTCAGTTCACAGCTGCACATGTGAACACAAACAGCTGAGCGCTCGGACGCCTCCCGGCAGCTCGCCGGGCTACAGCCAGGTGACACCGGCCTGGCGGGGACCACGTCCACTGTGTCGCTGTTCCTCATTCGGAGCCGAAGCGGTTTGACATCACGCCGCGTCCGCTCTCCGTTAGCTACCTAGCGATCGATCGCATCGCAAGTTAGCGACGACTGGTTTAACGTGCCGAGAATCAATGAACGGCATTCGGCTAGGAAACACAATTCCATTAAATAAACAACAACCCTACAATCTGTACAAAACAAAAACTTTAAAAAGGGGGGAGGGGAGAGGGTGGGGGGCACCAACCAGAGGGTTGCAGGGAGTTCCTTTCTCGGCACTTCCCCTCACATAGTTCATGAAGTTAGCTGCGGTGACCTGTCTGCAGGAAGTTGAAAGCACCGTCCAAGTCACTTAGCTTCGTAGCTCTGGAGCTAACGTGGGCTCACCGCCGCGACGACTTGGTTCTGTCGACTGTGAGACCACATGCTGCCTCCGGCGGAACAGTCGTCCGCGCGTGTCCCCGGGACAGACGCGCTCACGCGGGGCAGCTCGGTTGAACAAAAGCAGATTGTAGCATCTCGGAAAAACCAAAATATCGTGGAAGCGCTCTCTGGCGTTATCCGTGGGACACTTCTGCCCGCGGCTCTGTCTGACAGGAGGCGGCGTGTTGCGAACGCTGTCCCCGAAAACAACACGCGTGAACCGAGTGCGTCTGGGGGAGAGTAAGTCCAGCACAAATTCAATTGGTTTTTTTTTAAAATTTGTAGTGGCCCTAGTATAGTTGTCTTCCCTGAGTTGAATGTGCCTGTGAGACAACACTGTGGAAGAGGAACACTCTCGGTGCGTTGGCATAGTAGTTTCCGGTGTCGCGCACAATGTGGAACCGTGTGAAATGTGTGCCTGTTTGACACTGAGCAGCAGTTCCGCTCTGTGTGGGTGTGTGCGCGCGCGCGCGCGCGCGTGTGTGTGTGTGCGCCCGCTAGGCGTGAGTTATAATTATATGTAACATATATATCAGTGGTGCAGTGGAACTCACACGGTGACGGACACGCGGGTACCACCATAGGTACCACCTTAATCCTGACAGTCAGTCAGTCAGGCTCTGCTCTGTGCTGAGGAATAGTCACCGCTAGAGGGCGAACACAGAACGAGCTCGACATGGTTTCTTTCTTGAAGCGTTGATCCCTGGGCCTCTGAAACACTGGAACCTCCTTAGTGGGCCACATTAAAGTACTGAACACTATACAAATACATTTCAAAGACTTACACACACACACACACACACACACACACACACAGGCGTAGCACTGGGTGGAAAAAGAGGATTATTTCTTCTCCTGTGTGAGAGAAGCCATACGAAATGTCATTATACCCAAGTGTAATGACAATAAAGATCCGTCTGCTCTTCTATTCTATCAACTTACTTCACCACACTAACCTCTCTAATGAGATGGCTGCAACTGCTTCTCTTCAGCGAGGTGTGTGCTGCCAGATGACGACAATGACGATGACGATGATGATGATGATGATGATACTTACAGAGTAAACAGCTGATTCTCAAACAAATCTTCATCTTTAGAAGTACCATGCAAAGACAACACTTCCTTCCTCATATCAAAGTTCAACAGCGATGCAACAAACAAAGAGGTTTGTATTCGTTGCATCTGTCTCCAGAGAAAATAACTGGAAATTTCTTGCGTTTTTTTCAATATCTCATACCATATCAGCAATCTGCTCGGAGACTGTTCTTAATGTCAAACTGACACTTTGGAACAATGTTACTTTGTCCAGTTCTTGCGACTCTCTAGGTTTCTTCACAAATGTTCCATCTGAACATTTGCACTCACCGCACACCGTTCTCGAGTACCATGAGAACGTGGCCCTGTGAAGGTGGAGCCGATTGTTGGACACCAAACTCCACTGAAGGGTGTCAACACTTCAGGGGCATTTGGCTGCATGTGTGCAAAATTGGCACGCTGGCTTGTCTTAATAATTAGTCCATTTACATTGGCGAGCACAACATTCCCCAATACTTTACGTTTGAGGCAGTCGGGTGATGCTTGTCTGTGATGACCGGCCCACAGCTACGTGGGTTTGTTGACTCTGACTGTGGTGATGAGAATTTTTTTTTGTGTTCATGAATTGGCCAAAAGGACATATATGGCCTGGAGGCCCGGAGCTCACCCACCTCTCCATTACAACATAACTGCCTCGTAATTGCCACACACACACACACACACAAACGCAGGACTCAACCACTGTAAAAAATTATTCACTGGTACAAACGTGCAATAATCAACTGTGCGATATTTATATTTATTCTCCATGTGCAACTATTGCTACTGCTCTGTATATAGTATTTATATTTTTATATGTTAGTTATATTTTGTACATACCTATTGCTTTTTTTCAAATTTCTTTAAATGTCTTGCTATATTCTGCTATTTTTGCTATGTCCTGTCCACTTTGCTGCTGTAACGACCACATTTCCCCATTGTGGGATGAATAAAGGTATATATTCTCTTATCTTATCCTATCTTTCAAGATCTACACCTCCAGATTGCAACACAGATCATTTGTTACAGACAGTTAGGTCCGTGTGTTACACCTGGCGTAAAGCACGAACAGGGTCTGCCCCAATTTCAGACCGATGAACCTCGAGTGTTGTGATATAAATGAGACTAACTGACGCTTATATCCCTCATTCTGTCATCACGCCCCCCCCCCCTCACACACACACACATACACACACGTTCTAGACACTGGTGCTGGTTGATGGAATGCAGAGAATGCTGAGGGTCTGAATGAGATGATTAGTGGATATCCAGGGCACTGGATATGGAGACTGAAGGTGACTGGGGAGGAGGAGGGGTCGCAGCAAATCACTGAAATGGGAGTTGAAGGCGAGAGAGAGGACAACAGATTTAAAAGTTTGACTGCAACAACGCGATTGTCTGATTGAGATCAAGACACGATATGATTGGATTACCAAAAGCGCCCACTAAAGCTACATGTTTTATTTTACAGTAGTCTGTATCAATACCACTGCCCTAACCCTTCTCCTGAAGCCTGTGTGGTCTTTTATTTAGTTTCCCCAAGGAATCTTGTTTCTGGTCCGAGTCTAATCCCTTCATACTGGAATCCTAGTGAAGCGGGTAAATGCTCTGGCAAATCCTGTGACTAGAACCTGGCAAAGCAATCTCAACAATTGGTGCATCTCACCACTAGATTGTTAATACGAAGTATATTCCCTTTATTCCCAAACAACTTTGCAATGAATCATGCATTTCCTGGACAAATTGGCTGTTGGATCGCTGGCTTCAGGAATTTGATTTTTCCTTATCAACATAAATATTTTAAATCACTATTATTTTATTAACCGCCTGTTAATTAATATCTACATAGAAACAAAATGCTGAATATTATGAGACATTCCTGCGAAAAGAGTTGGCTGTCATTTCACAACCAAGCTGCAAATTTGACATTTGAAAAACAATTTCTACAACTGACAGTGTTGGACTCCTTATGTGCCAAAACAGTGAGTGGAATAAGAACAAGGGATTTATCCTAATGTACGTACAGTGAGTACATTTAAAGTGCGTCATCTTATCCATCACATGCCGTGCAGGAGTTTACATAGGTGACAGTTATGCACGATTCACGACTGAACGGTAGTTACAGTCGAGGTGGCACCGCCGCTTTCTCAAACGACAGAAGAGCAAAATAAAGTTTTCCATCTTCGCTGATGCGGTGTGAGTCATGTCTGCTGTCCTGCACATGGCACAGAGCGGCACATCCCGGTCAGCGCCGCACAGCGTTCAAGACACTCGTTTGTAACACGGACAGCAACAAAAACAGATTGACCTGGGATAAACAGATCATGACCTCACAGCGGCTGACTAATAGCTGGAGTCAACTATCAGCATGTGTCACATTTTTGTTACGCTCCTCTCTATGACATGTTATCTGTTATTGATTGAGGAGGAACCTCTCAAGGACAGAGCACCAGATCTGCCTATTCCCGCTGTGGAGCGGAGAATGGGTCACGCTGTATTTCAGCACATGCTTGCATTTATACATTACAATGTGTGGGGATGCTGAAGGAGCATGTTGTGGAACGCAGCGGTGACTCAGCCCGGATCAGTTTGAGTTGGTGTGTTTCATGGAGTTGTGGTACGATGCGTCACTTGACTGGAAGTTCTCCGTTGATAAACCAGTGATAACGGGATGAAGGTGCCACGCTGTGTTTCCGTCTGTACATATCTAACAGAAGCAGTCAGTGTCAGCGGTTAGTCTGTTTGTCCAATACTGTATGCAGCTGTAGATATTCGTGATCCACAGAGGATGATTACAGAAACCAGGGTTGTACACGTTACCCCAGAAAGCAATTGGCTGCATCTCACTTCAGTGACGAGCAGAATTCAACTACACAATATATTTATTAGAGCTGCGACAGTGAATCGATTAGTAATCGACTACTAATTTAATCGCCAACTATTTTGATAATCGATTAATCGGCTCAAGTCTAAATTCTCTGATTTCAGCTTCTTAAATGTGAATATTTTCTGTTTTCTTTGCTCCTCTGCGAGCATATCTTTGGTGTGGGGACAAAACAAAACATCATCTTGGTAGTTTTGGAAACACGATCAACATTTTTCATGACATTTTATGGACCAAACAACTAATTGATTAATTGTTAATTAATCATGACAATAATCGTTGTTTGCAGACCCCATATTTACTATATGAATGCAGTCCATTAATGTACAGGAGTTTACATTTCAGTGTATATTCATGGTAGATTATTTAGTCACATCAACGCTATAAATCTGCGACTTTTTTGGGGGGGGGAAATAGTTGATGACTACTGGCATCTGATAAACTTTCAAATGATGGATTTACAGGATTGTGACCTAGTTCTGTGTCCAGTAATAATACACATCCGGTATTATCTTCAGACTGAACTCCTGTCTACAGTGCAGCCGTGTGTCGGTTACTGTGTGTGACACGAGTCCACGGCTGCAAATCTGTGCGGAAGGCCGTGGTGTGTCAGGCGCAGCTGGTGTTTAGGGAGGGGGGTGGGGGATGGAGGGAGTGAAGGGAGTAACAGGTCTCCAACAGGCCAAGTGATGGATGTTGGACTACTAAGCTCCACACACTACAAAGGAGCCACTAAAGCTGCTGAGGCACTAATGAGCTGGGAACTAAAACCTGGCCTGGATCCACTGGACTGCACACACACACATACACACACCACTTATCAGGTAACTGCAGAATAATACTTCAGACACTGGTAATAATGACAAGGCCAAATCTAAACACAATAACACCAAGACTAAAGAGGTCAGAGTGAAGCGACAAATAAATAAAGGGCAGCAGATATTTATCGATGAGCGGAATCATGTTGCTGTTCCAGGCTTCTCATGTGTCCACTCTGGTTTTACAACAGTTTCTGATAAACAGAGGGAGAGTTTATCACACTACAATAAATGGACTAATATTAAAGCGTCATTTGAATCAATTAAGATGATTTGATTCCCTGGCAGTGTTCTAATTTCTTATTCTATGCAGCTCGGACACACAACACAAGGAGACTGTGCGACGATTAATAGTGACCAAAAAAGTAAATACTATATGTTAAACATTTTTCATGATCATGAATGAACAATTCAGTGTGATTGACCTCATCCCACATTAACTTCTCTCCTCGGCCTCAGCAGCAGAAACAGTCTGACACCACTTCAGCTTCTCTTCACCATAGTTTGATCATCGTCAGACAAAAATAAACACTCAATAGTAAACTTGCTGAAATCAAGGCTGACGTTAAATGTACTGTCAACTCAACTATGTCACTTAAAAATCAGCATTTCTTCTCATCATTATCGTTATCTTATCAAAAACTTTGTTTATGGTTATTCTTGTTTTTCTATTTGACCCTTACTTTAGGTTTGTCTTGGTTATTGGTTTATTTCAGGTTGAAACGCAGTGTTCCTTGTCACCTGAAGACATGTTATGGGGGTGTAATTCCATTTTTATGGATAGGTTTTTTGTTGTTTTTTTTGGGGGGGGGGGGGGTCCTGCGTGGGGTTAGTATCGGTTAGACCAACGCTGAATTTATTGTCACTGAAAACACAACCCTTCAGTCTATTCAAAGAATCAAGAAGTGAGATGGGATGAAGCCTTAACAATTCGTCTACTTGGACCTTATGCATGTGTCATTTAATAAACTTTCTTCTTCACTTCACCTACAATCTCCAGTGTAACTGTACTCGAACAGCAGCTGGGAGATTGAGCGTCAGTATTGGCAGGGGGTTAGTCCAGCTCGTGTTTTGCTGTTGCCTCTCGGCTCTTATGGCTGATTACACTCGGAGCAGGGAGGGCTGCGAGTTTGAGTCTCATCACCAGCCAAGCATGGGCAGTGTGTAGCGTGCAGCCTCTGAGCACAGGCCAACAGCGACTCAGCAGCATGCCACAACCGTAGGACCTCTCCTTTCTCCTTCTCAACACAACATCCCGTCGTCCCATATTGAATCAGTGGCGTTACCATGGAGCTGGGAAGAGTTCATCTGAACCTCAAGACAGTGCTGCTGACCATGATGATGTTCAAGTGGGGTGAGTGGAAATGAAGTAACCCTTCTGTAATTTACGTTGTTGTGTTTGTTTTTGTGATATATTTGAAGTTTTCCGTTTTTTGAATGATCATCTCAGTGTATCAGAATAAAGCACTGAAATGTCAGGCTCCAAATCGTGACGATAAACTTGCTTGTTGTAATAAGTGATAGTTTAACGCTGATGCACAGATTACATGCACAACAAGTGTTGTACCTAACATGTCCTTATTCTATGCGTACTGACAAAACACAACATGCAGTATGAGCTGTGTCATGTTATCATTTACTACGTAGATAGTCCAAAGGAAGAGAAAGGGTTGTTTTGGAATCTTCAACATTATACTCACACACAAAGAAAAGTAATCCAGTCGGTTCAGAGACACTGAGCATTTCATTTCATT
Source organism: Scophthalmus maximus (assembly GCF_022379125.1). NCBI lineage: Eukaryota > Metazoa > Chordata > Actinopteri > Pleuronectiformes > Scophthalmidae > Scophthalmus > Scophthalmus maximus. The sequence continues at coordinate 5,760,831 of NC_061516.1, forward strand.
TTTAGGAAATAATAAAAGATTAGATTGAATAGAATACAGATTAAGGGATGAAATAATTGAGATGAAATAATTGCGAGTGGGAATATGTCAGGCAGACTTTGGGCTGTAGTTTAACAAATCGCATGGATCAAGTGCATTTAGGACATGCCCAGATCCACTTTTGTTAAGTTTAGGTCTCTGCAACAGACATAAATTAATAACTATCTTTTAATAACTCTTGGTTGCTCTTTGGATGTAACATACAATAAACCAATCAGTGTCATCTGCCATTCCCTTTAAAAGTCACGGGAGCTTGTACGCTGGTGAACTGATGTTGTGATGGTGGATTCGCCGGTCCGCAGGATCTGCTTGTAGACTTGTGAAAGTGAATTCAAGCTTGCAGACCATGTGAGTCACACGCACAGTGTATAGGCTACCTGCTGTGCACCCACCACTGTAGGTGCATATTACCATCATGATAACGGGGGATTTTGTGCTCAGGAGATAAGGCCACTAATCTGGATATTGGTTGGTTTGATTTCCGGCTGCTGCTTTGTGTGGCCACAGTCCATTTGACCACCTGACCACACCTCATTTTGACTCCAACACCCCCGTGGGTTGGTCAGGTAGGCGTGTGCGTGCCTTTACTACACAACCTGGGCCCTGGATGGGAAAAAAAGACAAGTGCGTCGAACGTGGTGTCCATGTTGGGGGTTAGGTGGTAGCTGAGCTGTGGACCTCTAATGACCTGCCCACATTTGACGATAGTGGATATGCAGACGGGGAATGTGGCATGTGGCTGTCATAATCTGATTTGTTTCCTGCAGATCACAGCAGGTGAACAGTCAGGATTAACCTTGTGTGAATTCTGTGGATTACTGTGAATGGTCATGATGGTCATGGCTGTGTGCGATTGTTAGCAATGCATGTTTCTGCGTTTGTTTTGTTTTTGTTTGCTTTTAGTTTAAATTTTGGATTTAAAGGGATGACAAATGAAAGAAAAATTAGCAGCAATAGCTTAGGAACATTTGTCATATTTATACAAGCTTTGTTCTAAATACCATATCTGATAACCACAACATGATTTAGGCGCAATAGAATTGAATTGGGTTCAGTTCAATTTTATCTTTTTACAATTTTGTTTGTATATTGCTGAATCACAACATACATTATCTCAAGGCTCTTTCATTGGTCGGCGCTCGGGCCCTATTAATAATAATGTTATTAGAGGGGAAAGAAAACAGAGTTAGTGACATGTAATGCAAATACATGGGGGCAGAGAGAGAGAGAGTCAGAGAGAGAGACAGAGAGAGAGAGAGAGAGATAGAGAGAGAGATGCATGATTTCTTAGCATCACTAAGAAATGGTTCAGTAAACACCTGAGCAGCTCGAACTATAATCTTTATCAAAGAGGAAGGTTTTAGAGAAGTCGTCTGGCTCCTGGTTCCAGAGGACAGGAGCCTGGTGGCTGAAGGCTCTGCCTCGCATTCCACTCACACTCTCAGAATTAACCCTTTTAATGTATAACAGCTACCCCAGCACATTCCTATTCTCTACAACTGAGAAACATTGCAAAGCTCAGGCACATGTTATCTCAAGCAGAGATGGAAATCCTCATCATCATCATCATCAATCCCCAGGGACAGCAACATCAAGAAGAAGGAACAAGTCCAAAAAATACCAAGGGGCTGAAAGAGGAGTTAGAAAAGATCTGAAAAGTGAACACAACAGTGGTTCCGGTGACAACTGAAGAACTCCGGGCTGTAACCCCCAAACTGGGGGAGTGGCTCCGGCAGACGGTGTCCAGAAGAGCGCAGTCCTAGAAACAGCTACAATACTGCGCAGAACCCTCAAACACCCAGGCCTCTGGTAAGACCCGGGCTTGAAGGAGGAACCATAGGACTACCCACCTGGGGCAAGTGGAACATTTTTTGTTTTGTTTTATACTACCTCCTGAGCCACAGCCACCCCAGGGTAGGTGACAGGGTAGACACATTCTAAAGGTTGAAGCTTGAATCTGTAATCTGTGCAGGTATCCTGCCACCAGGAGATTAGAGGAGCAAGGGGATTGGCCCAAAGAGGCCAGAGGGATTACAACATGGAAAGGCTTCTGAGGTTAGGGAGGCCATCAAACCTGCTCATCTGAAAGAGGGGGAGGGAAAGTAGAATGAAGAGTAGAAGTGGAGGGTGGATAAAGAGATGGGGGTCAAAGAAGATGGAAAGGGTGAGCACACTCAAGCGCCATGTAGTGACAGAGAGAGAATAAAAAGTTACGGAGAAGTTCGATTTAATTACAGAGAAAATTATAATTTCACAGTTCCTGTCCCTCTGCTCAGGCAACTGATCAGATGCACCATCAGTCTCAGCAATATGGAGTCGTTCAGTCTACCAGACCTGACTAACCTGCTTGCCGCACATCGGTTCCCCCTGACACTTCAGTGGACTAGCTCACTACAACACTGGCTTATACCTCAGACTCGACTCTTGGACTGTCTCCCTCCAATTGCCCTGCTCCCTGGTTCACCAATGAGCTCCATACCATGAAGGCCACCAACTTGATAGGCTCTATAAAAGAACTCGCCTAACTGTCCGTCGTGAGCGCCTTTAAAGACCACACTAGGTCCTACAAAGACACTCAAAGGGCAGTACTATTCCACCCGCGTTGGCAACCAGCAACACCATCCCAGAAGGCCGTTCTCCATCAACCAGCTACTCGGCAAGGACCTGGGGTATGTGCAGAACTCGTCTGCCAGGGTTCTCACCTAAACTAAGCTCTGGCAGCGCGTCAGCCACACCCTCATCCACCTTCACTGGCTTCCCGGCAAGTTCCACATCAAGTACAAAATCCTCCTCCTCACCTACAAATCCCTCCATGCCCTGCCCTCCCAGTACCGGTCTGACCTCCTCCATCCCCACACGGCTACCCCAAACCTATGCTCCTCTGATACGGGTCTGTTCGCCATTCCCCATACCAGCCTGAGAACCTGTGTTGACAGGGCGTTCAGTGCGGTAGCCCCCACCCTATGGAACTGTCTCCTGGTAGAGGAGCGGCAATGCCCCATCTCGGGACACATAGTTTTTATTATTTTATAATTGTGAAAACAATAACAATCAAGATGTACAAAGACAAATTTAGTTGACCAAGAGTTGAGGGGGGAAAAAACTTGCTGACAGTAAAATACGATGATCAGAGCTTTCTAATGGACATAACAATAAAATCTGGCATGTAAACTTTGTGATACACTCACATTCTGGACCTGAAAGCGTAGCTTTGAGACCAAGTAGGGGCCTTACAAAGACAGACGTTTGTGCAGACTGACTGCATAGAAATGCAGACAGAGACGAATCATTTTTAATTACTTGAATCGTATAGTTTATTGTCGGACTAAAGACCTGAGTACACTTGTATCGCACATGTTTTTCCACCAACGCGCAGCACGTTTTATCAAGCAAGCAAAGAATCACCTGCTCACTCAATCAACATGTCTGGTCTCCTCTTAGATCAAGAAGACTTGAACATAATCTGGAAACCCCGCAGCCATCTGGTTCTCTTCTGGTCTACAGGTGGCTAACACGCTCCTGCAGACCGCTGTAATCTGTAGGGTTCAAACACAGTTAGTGTCTACAGTTCAGACCGAGGGGAGGAGGCACTTCCCCACAATTGGAAATGACAAGAACCTTCTGCTGCAAAAAGGCAGTGTTGGTCCGTGACTGTAGGGCTGCGTGGCCTTAACTGGCAGGTCTGAGACCATGTTTACAGTATCAGATATGTCGCTTTACTCGTATGAGTTTGGTCGCTTGAACATTTGTGCTTATTCGCGTAATTCGCACGAATAACGGCAACATTTGACCGTTCTTTCTTCCACTTTCTCCGACAAACCTTTTCTGAACAAACACACACACACACATTACCATTACCAATTATCATATCAACTTTTATCCTACTTTTTATTAGCACAAGTGCTTTGTGAATTCTTCTGTAGTGAACCTAGAGCTTCAGTTTGGTCTCATATTTTGAAGGCGCTTGTTTATATCATTATGGTCGGGTTCATGGTCTAATGTGTATAAATGTTTGAAACGTGTTTTTTATGTCCTCTAGAATTTTTCCAGCTGAGTTTTTTATTGCTGAAATTATGTTTCATTCCTTCTTGTGTTTGAGCTGATTTGTGCACAGAAATATAGTATATGCCATTCAAATTATTTACAGAGAAAACAGCAGTACATAAGTCCTATGATCAGGGCCTTTAAACCCGGTGGTTTGGACCATGTTGTCTTGAGTTGGGAATTCAAATGAGTGTGTCTTTACTCACACATTCTGAACCCTGTGATGACAGGAGGGCCTCAGTGGTGTTTGACATTGTGAAAGTCTTCTGACTGGTCTGTCTCTTGTTCTTATGAAAAGACCATTGATGATGACTACCATTTGTAACAAATAAGAGTGATAGTCTTTCTCGCTATTTATCTTACTTAATATTCTTTCTCCCTCTGTCCCTCTTCATCCCCTCCATAACTCCATTCACCGTTAATATTCTCCCCTTTGTTCAAATGGGACAGTGATCAAAGTGTTGGGGGGCTGGGAGGCTCGGAGTGACGGACGGGTTTTTTTTGCACAGTTGCGATTGGCCTAATAACAGGAATGCAGACTGATTCCATAGAGACCTCATGGTATTGGCTGTTGAGGAGAGGTTGTATTGTGAAACCTCCCTAAACTACCCCACCCCCTTAAAGGGGTCACATCCACATCCTGAACTGACATGCGCTGCTCTCACACATGCACTGAAGTCTGGACATTTTCCTGAACTTCTCCAGAGGGGCTATACGTGAGAACGTCAATGTCTGCATATGTTGCTCTGGCCATTCTCCAGACCACTGTCCTGCCTGCACCTTTGTCAAATGTCCGCTAATTTTGAGACAATGTTTCCAGGGCACTGACGCGAAATGCCCCCACTTCTGCCTACCAGCATCCCCTTAAGTTATTTGCAGTTTGGATCTTTTTACACCAAATTTTGGAGGTTAACCCTCAAAGATCTGTTGCTTGACGAAAACTTCAACTGTGCTTCAACAGTTTCCTTCCCACCACAGTAGGCCCACATTGACACTTCTGTTCACAAATATCATACACAAATGACGAAAGAATATAGATATAGATAAATGTATATGATAGTCACCAAATTCAATTAAGCTGTTATCCCATAGCAATAATATTTTATTATCAATAAGTCCCCCGTCTGTGAAACCTATAAGTCCAGAGTTTAATGAACCAGTTCCATCTGGCCAATGGGATATATGGCATATCCAACCGGAAGTCGGCCATTTTGATTTGAACGTAGCATTTTGGCCTGTTTTTTTCCTCTCCATTTTTCACGCGTTGTTTTAACGAACTCATCCGAACAGATTTCACATGAGCAACTTAAAATTTGGTGTGTGTCATCCAGGGAGCTGTGGGATCAGAATTTGCTAAAAGCTTGAGTTTTTTCATCAGAGACCCTTGCTGTGACGACGCGGTGAAGATGTGGCGACTTTCGATCCTTTACCATGAAACAGGAAGTTGCTCCTAATCAAAGGTACATGGTTTGATCTGATCCAAAATTGTCAGACATGATAAGAGTCCCGCCACCCTCAACACATCTACATGTGAATATCAACAAGAGCAAGTGACGTGAAGCTTACCTTTCAGTCGTCCAGCATTTGCACAGGAACCCTAAATCAAACAGCAAAGATAAGCTGGTGATTCAAAAGATGTCTTGGCCAATAGAAAAGTTTTAGTTTTTCCAATTTATAATCAACTTATTTGGAATTGGAGGAGAAGCTGGAATGGCCTGAGGCAAGAATTTATATTTAAAGCCACGCAAACACGGACATATGTGGGAAGGTTTAGCTGCATTTATAAGGATATAACACTTCTGTCACACAGTCTGTCTTTTTAAAGGAGACGGAAAAGAGAGCAGATTAAAGGAATTGTCAGAATGAATAAGTGTTACGGGTTTAAAAGGAGCTGACCCATTTAAATGACAATTGGTCATTTCAGGTCATCTACTTGTTTCGTTGCTGCTAGAAAGAGCTGCATATTGTCAACTGAAAATATATTTTCATGAGTGGGTTGGCCCACTCCTTCCCCGTGTCCCAGCAGCAAATGGTTACTCAGGTGACTGACCTGGAATGAACCAGAATCTTATTATGTGTGCAGCATATGGTCTTAGAGGACTCTAAGCCACCTGCAGGTTTTGAGTCAGGAAGGAAATCGTTCCAAATCATTCCTTGTTCCAGGTAGACTGTGGCATTCAACAAATGATTGATTGATGTAAAGGGTGGCAAGAAAACATTACACCACCACCTGCAGGCTGGACTGTTAACACAAGAAAGGTTGAAGCTAAATTCCCACCGTTCCATCAGAAGCCTCGGCAGTGATTGAGATTCATCAGTTTACTTATAGTTTTTACATTGCTTTATATTTGCTCATTTGGCACATGCTTTTATCCAAAGTGACTTACAACTCAGGGAAAACACTGACGTTTCAGTACAGTGGGAGAATTTGAAAGTAGTAGTGTCAAATTCGCTTGCATCACATCAATAAATGGACTGTATGTATATAGTCTTTTCCAATTGAAAGAGCATTGCATTACATCTCACATTCACCCATTCACACACATTCATACAGCACTTCCATTTGTATTGCTTTTCTATCATTCATACATCCTTTTCACACACAGAGCACAGCCATCAGGGGCAATTTGGGTTTCAGTGTTTTGCCTTGGGACACATGCAAACTGGAACTGGAGCAAGTAATCAATAATTTGCTTCAGTAGACGGGTGCATACCCAGAAGTCGCTCTGGAAGTAGCGTGCATTGCAAAGAGAAGGGGCCCAAACAGTGATCCCCGGGTGGCCCCTGTGCAGAGGGGATTCCTCTTAATCCACAAGCACAGTTCCCGCTATCTCTAAGATCCACCCTCCTCTCTCTCTCTCTCTCTCCCTCTTTTTATTCTGTCATTTCAACACAGTTGTCACTTCATGAAGCTGACAACATTCTGTCTGCTGCTCAGCAAACAACGTTGGATTACAAATCAGATTCTCTGGAGGATCTCAACCCGAGTGGGAGCATCTTTAGGAGCAGCTCAGTCTCTCAAAGTTCCCTGCAAAGAGCTAGCATTGCATCCACCAAATCAGCTCGAGAGCCGAAAGAGGATAAGCTATTAGAGGCCAAGGTGTCTCTCCAGCCCCGTGGATCGAGCTGTTCCAGAGTCACAAGCTGACAAAAAAAATACGTTGGTCTCTATATCCAAAGCCCGCACATGCATTCCTCAGTCCGGCTCCCCCAGGAAGGGCCTTCTATGGTGGCACAGAACACGATGCAAAAGCTGCCACTCTAAAGTAAATACCGCAACATGAATGCAAACACAAATTATCTAGCTTCAGGATTAGCATTTTAAATTTAAGTCCGGATTTCAAGCTGCAACCAAAATCTTTTAACCAGAAAAGAGTGCAATTATACACAATGCCACAGCGAGCATAACGTCAGCGAGAGTCAGTTTTTTGAGCAGAGGTCTGCCACCTCAAAGGCCTTTGGTACGTAGCCTGTTCATAGAGATGAAATTGATCTGATCTAATATGGAACTGTTGATTAAAGGCAATACATCCTTAAACAACCTTGATGGAATAGGATCTACTGTAAAAGACAGGTTGATGTCTTGGATGAAGCAACAAGTCAGACAGATCTATGGAGGAAAAGCAGTCTAGCTATAAATTAGGTGATACAGTTGGTTCTGAGGCTACTGTACTGGACAGTGTGTCTGTGCTATTTGTGGCAAAAGGTTAAGGGTTATAATTGTATTAGTAAAGAAGCTCATGAAATCACGGCTACTAAGAGTTGGAGGAATAGACTGTTCAGTAGATACTCTCTGTCAGCCTGGCTACAGTGCTGAAGAGGAACCTGGGCTTGTCTTTATTTTCCTCTATAGGTGAAGAATAATATGTGGTTCTGGCATTTCAGAGGGTTTATTAGGTTTTTTTTCCCAGGCTAGTTGAAAAGGTTCTACTTTGGTGTGAGCGCCAACAAGACAGTCAATTTGTGTGAAGGTTTTGATAATAATCCTGCACTGTATCGACACATGGCAGTGGAGAAAATAACAATGGGATATTAAGTTACTTACAGAGTTTTCTGTTAGACAACTGCTGTAATAACACTTCAGTAACGCAAATTCAGTGTAGTTAATAATTGAGAATCCATAAGTAGCTTAAAAATGGTCTGTCAGAGGGTTTTTTTGGAAATAGATTTTCAACTTCTATGCCGTATGTCCGCACGAGGTCGAGGGTGTGATTAAAACAGTGAGTGTTGGATAAAACTAATTGAGTCTATTAGTGAATTAGAAGCAGAACTAAGACTGTCCTTGGCAACAGCCACATGAATGTTGAAATCACCCACTAGAATGCCTTTACCTGCGCTCAGCACCAACTCAGATACAAAGTCTAAAAAAGTTAAGAGTTTTCAAATTAGGTAAAACTATATTTAGGCGGAGGGTTGATTAATAAGTCTGATTTGAACATTCCTGCTACCCGCCTAACATATTCATCTGGCTGGCTAGGATGGGAATGACTTCTAAGTATCTGATGTTCTTACCATGCATTCATTGACGTCAGCGCAACATTTACTTTCTGTTCCAGGAATCTTCTGCACCGCCACATCGGACAAATGCTTGTCTGCACCTTGCCAGAATGGAGCAACCTGTGTGGACACCATGGACGACTACGCCTGCATCTGTGCCAGGGAGGAGGTGCGATACATGGGCAAAGACTGTGATGAACTCTATAACGCCTGCTCCTTTGCACAGTGTGAAGACTGTATCACCACCCCTGGTACCACAGAGTACTACTGCATCTGCCCGGACGGACTCACAGGCGATAATTGCACACACGACGTGGACGAGTGTCAAAGCGACCCCTGCTCCGAACCCCGCTCCATGTGTGTCGACCAGCTCAACGGATACTTCTGCAGGTGTCCGGCCGGGTTCGGAGGACAAGACTGCAGGACTCATATAACTGACTGCGTCGACGAACCCTGCAGTAACAATGGGACTTGTGTATTGCGAGCAGAGGGCTTCGTATGCCACTGTGCATCGGGTTTCAAGGGGAAGACTTGTGAGGAAGATGTGGATGAGTGTTTATCGGAGCCTTGTCAAAATGGAGCCATCTGTGTGGATGGAGTGGCAGAGTTCCACTGCTTCTGTGTGCCTGGTTTCCAGGGCTTCAACTGTGAAATCGACATCAACGAGTGCGCCTCAAGACCCTGCGAGAACAATGGCACATGTATCAACGAGAAGGACCACTACGAGTGCGAATGCCTGGAAGGGTTTGCGGGTACGTCACGCACGCACTGCAACAGTACAAAACACAAACATTGGAGAGGTTTTATGTTGTTATTGATTGCCTAAGGAGGACAATTAATGGGACATACTGCCTAACGTCATTAATTCTTCCAAATCATTCGTTCTTTCTGTCCCTTTTCCCAGAAGGAACTTGCATCACTTGACATCATCATCACACAAAAACGTGTTACTGTTGCGTTCATGCCATTTCTTTAATTTAATTAATTAGTTAATTTCTTGAATTTTTTTAGATAGTGCCCGTCGCCGCGGGGAATCTGTCTATCGAGATCGTGATTATGAAAAACACATGAAAGCTGCGATGAATTTGGCCGCCACGCAACTGAAGGAATAAACGATGAAAAAGAGAAGAAGAAAAAAGGAAAAAGGAAAAAAGAAACTAAAAATGATCAGAAAACGCTTGTACCTCAAACTTGGAAGTTTGAGATACAAGTTAGTGGACAAAATAAATTATTTTATTGCATATGAGGTTAGATGGATTCTGGGGGAAGAGAGAAACAAGGAACTGTTGTGTTACTGTTGTATTGTCAGGCTGCTTGTTATAATGAAAAATAAGTATTATAATAACACTAATAGATGTAATAATGTTGTCAATGATAACAGCAGCACTGGTAGTGGTAATAATGGTAATGATGATAATAATGCGTTACTATTAATCATCACTCGACGTGAAAAACACCAAAAATCAAGGTAAAGCAGTGATACAGTAATATTACGCAGAGAGCTCAGCTCCTGCAAGTGTTTGCTTCTCTTCAAATCCGTGATATTGGATGTTATGTTATCATCGCACTGAAACAAGGACTCTCTGCTTTTCGACGCCGTGTGTGTTTGTTCCTCGAGAGGTTTCTCATTTCGCCATCTTCTGTTGTTGTTTGGCTGGTCCCTGATAAACTGCGCACGAGGAGCATTTTAAGTGCCCAGTGGGATATTTTCAGTCAGGTATCTTATCTGCAGCTCAGATAAAGTGTCTGTGCAGAGTGAGAGGAAAACACTCCCGTCTTGGATGTCTTACACGACGTTCCTCCTCCATGAGCCTGCTCTGTGTCAGAGGAGCTGTTATCCGTGAGCGGTCGGGTCACAGCATTGCTGCGTTCCCCTGACACGCCACCGGTTTGTCTGGAAAATGAAAGAGAAATGCCTTTATCATCACAGATATATGGAAACGCTGATCTCAAGATATTGTCAGATGTGGTTGGTCTGTTCTGTTACAAAATTGTAATTGCTTTCATATTATCACCAAATGCTTTCCTCTCATCCTGATTTTTCCGTCCTTGACCAGGAGTCAACTGTGAAATTGAAATCGACGAGTGTGAGTCCAGTCCCTGCCACAACGCAGCCACCTGCCATGACCTGATCGGCATGTACTCGTGTGAATGTCAGCCGGGGTTTGATGGCGTCTACTGCGAGGTGGATGTCGATGAGTGCGCCAGTGCTCCCTGTCAGAACGAGGCTGTGTGTCGGGACATGGTGAACAGGTAGGCCCGTCCTCAAGCGGAATTCGCTATGTGTCGGAGCCACAGCAGTGAACACCATGTCTGTGCCGACAGAGGACAGGAGGGTAGATGTACAGTCAACTTCCAGTTTTGGAAAATCTATATTTTCTGCCCATCAACATAACGCCTGATTGTTATTAAAAACTCTTGATCAGCTGGTAAATCCAGCCAGATCCAGATTGTTATGCAGATGACACCCAGCTGTGTTTATCTATAAAGACTGATGAAACTAATCAGGTAGACAAAACCTCACGATTAATGTTTTACTTCTAAATTCAGACAAAACTGCGTAGCACCACATCTTCTGCCACTTGTCTGTTAGCCCTAGTGTTCGGCCACTTGGTTCGCGCTGAATAAATTCTGAGGCCGAGAGCAACTCCATCTACTTTGAGGAAACAGGCGGAGTTACATGAAGGGTTACTGTTCAGTCATTGTTCATTATTGTTGATGATAACCCCCCCCCACACACACACACACTTCTGTCTGTTACAGCTATGAATGTGACTGCAGTGATACCGGTTTCCATGGCGACCACTGTGAAGTGGACATCCCAGAGTGTGCCTCCGATCCCTGCCAGCACGGGGCCACGTGTTTAGAGGGAGTCAAAGGATACACCTGCCTCTGCTGGCCAGGTACGGAATTACAAACCTGCGCGACAAACAGTTCTGTCCCAATACAACAATAAGCAACAAGGGCTATGATCTCTAGCTCTAGGTTTGGACAGATTGTGATAGGCAGCATGCAGGACTGACGACGAGAAAGTGATCGTCACGCAGCCGTCCAACCTAAAGTTGTAAGTTTGCAGTCGAAGTGAACCGGCGAAGAGTGAACGGCCGGCGGCTGCAGCATGGCAGCAGTGAGCACGTAAACTAAATATATGCTATGAGGAACACTGCGAGTGGCCGAGAGCGTGGCTACCGTTGTGGTCTAGCTGACAACCTGGCGATTAGTCAAGGGTCACCAGGACTATTTGCAGTGAGTGTGTGAGGAGATTGGCCCCGGGCGTGGAGGATAATCAGGGAGCAGACCGAGGTCGCGGGTGAAACGCGGGGTCAGAGCCGTCCCCTTGACCTCCGTGCGTGTCATTGTGCTCCGTGGAGGACAAGCGGTTCAAATGAAAGCGCTGTGTTGTTGTCGCTGTCCCCAGGTTATGAGGGGCCGAACTGTGAGACGGACGTGGACGAGTGCGCCGAGCAGCCGTGCGAGAGCGGCGGCGAGTGTTTTGAGCGCTCTGATCTGTCTCACTGGGAGATGGAGTGGGAGCTGAGCTTTGCCGATGCAGCCGGATACATTTGTCAGTGTCAGCCCGGGTTCGCGGGTGAGTGAGAACTAAAAGGAAACAGCGAGCTGAAATTTACTCCCCTCGCGCTCATTCTGTAAAAATGTGACAATGATTGGGTTTGCTTTTCGCGGCACAGGAGAGAACTGCTCAGTGAACATCGACGAGTGCGAGTCGGAGCCCTGTCAGAATGGAGGCACCTGTGAGGATCAGATCAACGGCTACGCCTGCGCCTGCGGCCTTGGATTCTTGGGTGAGTCTCGCAGCCTGTCATGAACGGACAAAATGATCTGTTGCATTTTGTAACGCTGCACGTGGTCGTTGTGCGAGTGGCAGAGCGTGTTGTCTCAACATGAAGAAACATCTGAACACTCCTGCTCCCATCAGAATGACCAGGGTATTGGGCATCAGACAACGATTGTGGTGTTTGGTGGGATTGCAAATGTGCCAACCATGTAATTACCAAAGATTTAAAAAGTCATCTAGAATATCTCTGTTTGATGGAAAGGTATGAATATTTTACTTAACACCATATATATGTCTGCAAAGGGCTTGGCGTGAGCAGAGGGGGGCAGGGGGACGTGACAAAGAACTTGATCCATGCTTTGCGGTTTCTGGGAGCAGGGAAATGGACGTTTTTCGGCAAAGTTCACAAAAGTCTTGACGCGAAGACTTGACTTGACTTGACCAGGACTCAGGCCGATCACTGGTCCTGGTGATGGGATGAGTTCTCACAGCTCGGAACACACACACACACACACACACACAGAAGAGAAGGGGAAAATAATTTTACATGTTTGTGATAAAAAAAAATATATAATTTGAATGTGCTCATATAAGTATTGTTTACATCTTACCAATGTAAGTATCAGGCCACATTTACATTCACACACAGACACACACACTGCAAAGTGTGGCGCTCACGCAGGAATGAACTTTATTCCTTAGAGAAAAAGTGATGTCTGTAAAGTGACAAGAAAGTCCTACTCACTCACCACGTGTGTATTGATCCACTGATAACAAATGTTCCCAAAGAAATGCGCTTTCCTCCTGAGTAATGTAGACGCAGAGTGACCATCTGTTCTAGAAAATTACTGAGCTTTTAAAAATAAATGCTCCATCCAGGAGGCGGAAGGTCAGAAAGAATTTGCTTTACAGACTCATGGGACGGCACATTGTTAGTTCTGTTTGTTCCATGTTTTTTTTTTTAACAGTATAAAAAGATGTACATGTATTATAAAACAAACAAAGTCACATATACGTGTCTAAGTGTCAGTGTTATCTCCTGACAGGCGAGCTGTGCGAAGTGGACGTCGATGAGTGCGAGAGCCAGCCGTGTCAGAACGGGGGCCGGTGTGAAGACGGCAGGGCGTCCTACACCTGCCACTGTCCCGAGGCGGAGCCGGGGGAACTTCCTTGGGGAGGAGATCACTGCGGCGTGAGGCTCCACGGCTGCGTGGACCACGAGTGCCAGAACGGAGCCGCCTGTCGTCCGCGGCTGGACGGCGGGGAACACAGCCACGAGTGCGTATGCCCTCACGGCTTCTATGACGAGCAGTGCTCCACCAGAACGACGTTCTCCTTCTCCAGCCCGGGATTCATTCACATCCAGGTTCCTCTGGGGGAGAGGACCCGAAGGGAGGTCGAGCACCGCGCTCACAGAGGCTTTGGGCTTCAGCTGCGCTTCCGGACCACTCTACCCAACATGTTGCTCATCTACAGGGGGGACGGGGACAGCCACTTCCTCCTGGAGATTGTGAACGGCGGTCTTCGGGCGAGAGCTTTTTCTGAGGAGACTGAACTGGACGTAACGTTTCCTGGCTCGGTGAGTGATGGGGACTGGCGAGATGCTCATGTGTTGGTAGGCGGTGGAGGTCTGGTTTTGATACTGAAGGGCCCTGGCTGCGACAGGGACGGGTGCAGAGTTGTGGATGCTGGTACGGATGAGTTGCCCTTCCAGCCCTCGGAAGCCTTCACTCACGTTTATGTAGGCGGGGCGCCACAAGAGCTTCTGGAGGGCTCAGCAAGTGGCGCAGGTTTCATTGGATGTATGGAAGACCTGATGGTAGACTCCAAGCCCATCCTACCACACACCCTTCCACAGGACCAGGGGCACGAGCTCGGCTGTAGTAAGAGTGACTGGTGTGAGCCCGACCCCTGCCACGGACACGGACGCTGTGTGGACCTGTGGACCAGCTACCAGTGCGAGTGCTACCGTCCCTTCCACAGCGAGAGCTGCTCCGAAGGTAAGCACAGCGGGCAAATTTCAGCGAGCAGGCAGAGTCCAGGACCGCTTTCAGGTGAAAGTGAGCTTCCAGAATTTCCTTAATTGAAGTTCCGACGTGCTTTTGCGGAACACATTAACCCCCAATAACATCTGGCCTTTGTCTCAAGGTGTGAAATGCTAAAATGGGCTCTGTTCCCAGGTCAGGTTGCTCTGCAGTCGTTACACGTATCGATCTGCTCCGGCTATGGTCTGCAAGTGTTGTACTGCACCCGGGCTGTTAATATTTGCTTCTTTTCTGCACTGTGAAATGCTTTTGTTGATGAGAGATGAGAGTTTGGCCGTGTCCGAGAGCGCGCCCCCCCTCGTTGGGAGATGCAGGTCGCTGCGGGAATCCGAGTCTCTCGGGCTCTGTGGCCAGATTTTTAGATTTTGCCGCTCTTTCCTTTTGTTCGGCTTTTTTGGATTACATGTAGGCCCCAGTTCATCGACCCACTGGAGTCCGGGCTACAATTTACCCTGAATTTTATTATCATCACATGAAAATAATTAAGCAGAATTCCTCCTGACTGTACTTGAGAACATGTACTTACAGTAGTTAGATACATGCACAAATTAGCTTCCTCCAGTCCGCCAAGTGTCCTCGGTAATGACACCTAAACCTAAACCGCTACATGTTATATGTTCATGTGATTCTCCCCTGACAGAATTCCCTTCATGGACATACAGCCATGAGGACACGGTGAGTTTCCGTGCCTACAATGTGGGTAAGAGCCTCGGGAGCAACTTCAACGTGTCCTTTTTCCTGAGGTCATTGAAGCCGGACGGGCTGCTGTTCCAGCTCAGAAGACCTACGGAGGAGGACGGGGGAGACGTCTACTTCTCAATCTACCTCGGGATGGGGAGGGTTCTGGTCAGCTCTCTGCCCAGCAGTGCCCCACTGACGGCGCCAGTGTTTGTGACCACTGGTGAGAAGCAGCTGCTGCGCGTGGAAGTCCAACACAGGCGGGTGATCTTTGAGCACGCCGGCCTCCGCTATGGGATCGGAGAGATCCATGAAGTGGACGTTAACAGCGGAGATCAGGCCTATGTAGGAGGGCTTCCGGGAGATGTGGACTCTGACGGGTGGGGGGGGCATTACAAAGGTTGCCTGCAGGACCTTCGCATAGACTCGGCGCATTTAGATTTGGATCCCTGGAACGGCCCCGATGAGGAGAGCGTGTATTTACCGAGCGATGCTCAAAACGTGAAGAAGGGCTGCATCAGTGATGACACCTGCGAGGTAAGAAATAATCCCCGAATCGGCCTTGTTCCTTTTCTACTCGTCTGATCCTAATAAAACCACAACGCTTCCCCCCTGCAGATGAATCCTTGTCAGAACGGAGGTGAATGCACCATCACATTCAATGATTTCACGTGTTCCTGTCTGGCGGAATACACTGGGAAGACGTGCGAAACACGCGTATGGTGTGTCAGTGATCCTTGTGTCAACGGCGGCCACTGCGTGGACCTCCCTGATGGATACGAATGTAAGAACACCTGCGTCATTTTGAGACTGGCATATCGTTTGGGCCACACTAAGGCCAAGTATTTACTGGTGTAAATGTAATTGTAAAAGGACCAACCTGGACAATGTTGCACATTGATCAAATAAGAAAACTAAACTTAGTAACCATGTACATCTGCAAAAAACAACTCCGACTCCGCAATGTTGCATTCATGATTTGGAGCAGTGCAATAATAGTGTCAATATGTTGTATCCTAGGTGTGTACAATGCCACGTTTGAGAACAATCCTGTGCAGTACAGCGCCGGAGGATCCCTGGCTGAACCGGTCTCGAACATCTACATTGAGCTGCGGACTCGTTCAGAGAACGCGGTGCTCCTGAAGGCCTCGTGGGGCTCCGACCTGCTCATGGTGGGTCTCCTGGACTCTTCAGTGCAGGTCGAGATCCACACCGGCAACAGTCTCGAGACGCTGACCTTCCGGGGAGTTCGCCGAGTGGCTGACGGGGGCTGGCATCGCGTCAACATCTCAATGGCCGATAAGGCGCGCAAAGCCTCTCCGTGGCTGATCACCGTGGACGGGATCACAGACACCAGCAGCTCTCCGGAGGGTGCGGGAAGCCTGCACTTCCTCAATGAGAAGGGGGCTGTGTTGGCCATCGCAGAGAGCTTCACCGGCTGCCTGGGTGTCGTGAGAGTGGGTGGATTCTACCTTCCTTTTATGGATAACTACAAAGCACCGCAGCAAACCCAGTTCCACGTCATTGGAAAACCAAAGATTCACTTAGGTTGTACCAGTTCCCCCGTTTGTGATCCAGGTCCTTGTCTAAACGGAGCCACCTGTGAGGACCTCTTCAATAAGTTCGACTGCGTGTGTGAGCCTGGCTGGGAGGGAGAACAGTGTGAGACGGACACCGACGACTGTGCGTCTCGGCCCTGTGTCCACGGAACCTGTCGGGACTACTTGGCTGGTTTCGAGTGCCGGTGCCACCAAGGATTTGCCGGCGCCCTCTGCGAAGAGGATCTCAACGAGTGTGAACATCACGCCTGTGAACATGGCGGCACGTGTCGGGACGGACCCAACATGTACACCTGTGTGTGCCCCAAGGAATACAGTGGCCCCCTCTGCCAGTGAGCACTCACTCATTCATCCGTCTGTTTGTCTGGACTGCTTTAGTACACAGTGCACAGATACAATGCAGAATTCTGGTTCTCGTCCATTTAAGCAAGGTTTGATCCATGTTCCAACAGGTGGGACTATCCTCCCATACAGTGTGGGAAAGATGTCCAATGTGAAAACGATGGGATCTGCAGTGACGGGCTGTGGGGAGCCAACTGTACATGCATGCCAGGCTTTACCGGCACCAGGTAAGAGGAATAGATAATGAATGGATGGATATTTACAGCATTGTGTTGAGTGGAAAATGAGTTGCAGCGTTCTGAAAAATCCCGGAGTGATGGCGACACGCTGAATATACATCTGTACGAGCCAGACGAATGACATTCCGAACGCGGTAGAAGCATGAATCTCTGAGACAAATGGAATCTGTTTATATGTGACGACATATATTTTGTGTCTCGCAGTTGTGAAACTGAGATCGACGAGTGTGAGTCCAACCCCTGTCGAAACGGTGGCTCCTGTTTGGACCGATTCAACATGTTTGTGTGCGAGTGCTTGCCCGACTACAGTGGTCCGGTCTGTGACACTAACGTACGTCCATTACATTTTTCTTCTTTATTATTATACTGGTCACAAAATTAGAAAAAAAAAAAGGTTTGGAATGTTCTCTGTTCTATTTAATAATGACATTTGGAAATGCGTGACAATTTTGGCGATTAGACCTCAGCAAACTTTGACATCCATCTCAAAAATTTGAATTTAGGATGCGTGGAACCACCAATGCAATAATGACAACGCCTTTTTTTTTTACATATTCATCACTATGCGCCCCCTCCCTGTGCCTTCGCAGAAACAAGCTCGTAGAGAGGGCATACCCTGGCTGGTGGTGGCCATCCCGGTCCTCTGCCTCTCTGTGCTCATCCTCGCCATCAGCTTGACCTTCATGGCGCTCACAGCCAGGAAGAAGCGCCAGTCGGAGGGCGCCTACAGCCCGAGTGCTCAGGAGCTGGCCGGAGCTCGGCTGGAGATGGACAGTATGCTCAAGGTGCCACCAGAGGAGCGACTCATCTGACACCGAGGCTGAGACACCAGCGTTGCTATAGGTGATACGAGCAGAGGATACCTGGTGTTAAGGACAAACATTGTGGGATAACGCCCTCTAGCGGTGGAGAACATGTACTGCTCCAGTCAAAGCTCAGAGAATAGAAGTCTGGTACAATTTCCTTTTCTACTAGTATTGTGCGTAATTCTGACAAAGACTGTTAGAACGTTGGAACATTGGAACTAGAACCCTCAAAGGACACATTTCCATCATGTTTTCTATCTTTGAGCTTCGGCCGGAGCTCTTTTAATCACCTCATCTTCCTCTGCAGTGGTTCAATGGCACCGAGATGTTTGTCTCCATGAAACCAACTCTTAATGTCCATGTGACAGCAATCGGAGGAAAAGTGCATGGAGTTGCATCTTCCGTTGCTGTCTTTTTTACCGAATCTGGGTCGAAATGTGGAAACTTGACTATTTACAAGTCGGGTGTTTCCAGGCCAAGCAAGGCGAGCAGTGTTTCACTGCTTGACATCAATTAGACGATGTGTGAGCGAACTGCGCTCCCTGTCCCGTACAGGATCTGATGTTGCCTTTATGCATTCTTTTTGTACTCAATTGCCTACTTGTGGTGGGGGATGTCATATGTGGAAGCTAAGTCGACCACCAGTCACGTCGTTTTGTCATTTCCCTGGGTGTGACCCGATTGTCCCGTTGACACATCTGGGACTTGTCCAGCAGGGGAGAGAGGATGAAACCCTGGGATCTCTGGAGCAACCACAGACGAGTGCTTCTCGTCTGTGGTTGCTTCTCACATCCTCAGACTTAAAAGAAACCTACTGTAGTTTACACAGAGTAGAGAGGAGCATTACAAAAAGTATTACAGATGTAGACAACAGCCAACCAGGGTATTCTAGGCTACACTGGAACACAGGATAAGTGTGTTCAGTCTGTGTGTGTGTGTGTGTGTGTGTGTGTGTGTGTGTGTGTGTGTGTGTGCGCGCACAGAGGACTCCTTTTCAAGAGAATCATCCTGTGTAAAACTGGCAAACTTGAAAAATCCTTTCAGAAATACAGAAAAAATAAATCAAATGCATATTTTTTTAAATTACTGCTTTTTGTACTTTAACAGTTAGTTGTTGCGTTACTGACATATCAAAGTCTAGTTTTCCTTGTAACACATTTTTTACACAGGCTATTTCTCTTTGAGTCAGCTCTGAACAGTTTGTATATTTATGTTTATTCCGAGTTTTGACCTTTGCTGTACTTCGAGTGTTACTGTTTGCGGTTCACGCTCACAAAGGAGTATCTGATCACGTTTGTCTCTGCCTCTACAGTTGTACCTTCAAATGTGTTCACAGTCAGTGAAGAAGATATGAAACCCAGGCAAATTAAAGACAAACTTCCTATGTAGATATGCATATGTCTGTATGAACAGCGGGTTTTCGAATATAAAGGTTGAAATATTGCAGCAGATTAAATAAAAGCAATCAAAGACCTATCCTCAAGTTTGAGAGGGTCAAAAAAATCTTAAGATGAAATGTAATTAGAAATATTAGTATTAGGTCAACAACAAAAAAATATGTTCTCATTTAAGAAGACCTTAGGCTTTGGCTGCACATTGTTTTCATTGTTTCATTCATAATGTATTATAAACATGCAATAAAGTGAAATGTCCTGAGGTGTCATATCTTCAAACATCAACTCAAACCATAATTCACCTACAGCCTCTGCATGTGTTTGGACTCTGGGAGGAAAATGAGACACGAAGGAAAACGATGCAGATTGCACATTAATCAATTCGAGACAACTAAATGAATTGTGCTGTCAGTTATCAGTAGTATCTGTAGTGTATGGATGCATGAACATGTACAAGTGTAAGAAAACCAAAACAACATCTCAACCATAGTCCGACTAAACCAAACGACCCAGAGAGGAGAGAGAGACTGACGGACGGCTCAGAAACCCCTTGGTGCCCTCAGTTCCCCTGGTCAGCCCCTCCTCAGATTGGCCTGGGCCTTTGAGCTGGACAAACCTTTTTTAACTCACGCGACCAAACTCACACAAGCAAAGTGACATGAATGTTCGCATGAGCACCGTTACGCAGATGATACCCAGCTGTATTTATCTACAAAGCCGGATGAGCTTAAAGCAACTGTTCTCTCTCTCTCTCTCTCCTCTCACCAACCGGCTGAGGCAGAGGCTTCGCCCACAAATTAAGAAATTTATTTCTCTCCACAGTCTCAGAGCTGCTCATTGTGGGAACTCCTGTGTTTCACTATGTAAAGTGACTTGAGATAATGCATGTTGTGATTCGGTTCTATACAAATAACATTGAATCGAGTGAACTGAACAATCTGTTGTGGCAAAGAGGAAAGGCCGGGGATCCTCCTGCAGGGAACATGAATATTCATATCAAATGTCACGGGGATATGAACCCTGTACAACACACCTGGCTCTGCACCAACACACAGACGGGTGTCGTCATACAGGATAAAAATGTGACAAGGTAACGAATGTGTCCCACACAGTGAGTTGTCAAATGTTAATCAAGTGAGGCCGTCATGTTATGAGAAATATTTCTTTTTTAATCAAGTGCAATAAGTCATCACTCGTATCAGCCTTAGAATAAATGTCACCTGTGCACGCATACAAGATCAACTGGACTGTTCTGCCATCACCAAACATGGACGTCCAAAGATCAGCTGGGAACCAGTAACGGCTGAAGAATACAGATTCTTGTTGCTGAAGTCAGAAGAGCTGAAATAGAAACTGAGGACAAAGTAACAAGAAGCCTTATTTCTGATCTATGTACAATGGACATCACAACTCATCAACCATCATCAGACACAAAGTGAGGCTGGATTATGGCAAAACAAACAAACAGAAGCAGATATAAACTGTAAAGAACAGATGGAAGGCTCCGTGAAAACAGCACATTATACAATACAGTGTTTTTAAAGTCCACACAAATTTAATTAGACGTAAATGTTGAAAATCATTTTAAGGAAATTTGTGATCTATTATAGGCTCGAAGGTTTTTCTTAACATGGTTCTTCTTTTTTTTTTTTTAAAACAGAGGGAGGCAAAGACATTTCACAGTTGATGAAGGCCAAAAAACACAACTAAACAAAAAACGACAGCACTGTGCATAAAGCAAATAAAACATCGGAGGTGAGTAAATGATGAGTGAGGTGCAGCGCGTTGTGTCGCGGTGTCATGGTGACATCAGCAGACTAGTAATAACAAGCGATTGCTGTTGTGAGTGTGACAAACATCCTCCCAGGAGATAAGGTGCTCTGTTATTAATCACAAATCTACACTGAGCACTTTGCGTCAGTGGCATCAAGACAGAAGACATGAGAGAACGTGATGTGCAAACAGGTGTTGACAATTTGTTAGCAAAGTTGCAACGGGGCAGGGAGATGACGCGACACCAGACATCCAAAATCCTTACGCAGGTAAAGCTGAACCAAAGTGTTTCGGGGCTGACGACCTTTCGTCACAAGACAGTTCCTACCTCCATGGCAGGGCCCTTCTGTTGCAGTTAATGAAACATCACATGATTTGCACATTAGCACTTTCATAAGCACAACGGACGAGTGTCGGAGAACGCCGTGTGAATACAGTGTAGAACAAGTCACAGTGGAACCGACAGGAGCAGTGTTTATCGTACATCAAAATTCAAGAGCAATTCATGATTCCAGTAGATTCAGTGAAGGTTGACTTGGTGATGCGTCTGTTTACTGAGGGTTATTATGGCAATTATGTTTCAACAATATAGGACCGAGAGTTCTGTATGAGATGACGACTTTATCAGCCACAGCGGGGCGATGAGCTGACTGAGACGATTCATTTGGTCCCATTTTATCACCAATAAGTTACAACAACATCTGATGATCACTGTCGTCTGTCGCGTCTACAGTTTCCAGTTGATCCCTTGTGACTCCTGCAGTTACAGGCAACGCCACAGAGACCCTGTCCAGACCTGGTTCTCATATTGGTCCTGAGTGATGTCATCACAGGTGAGTAGGGGCGTGTCCTCTGACCCACTAGTAAAGTATTTCTTCAGTTCTTAGAGCCTACACACTGAAATACCTGTGGCCACTGCCACGGTATCAACAGTGACCAACACATAATGATCTCATGTTTAAAAATCAAATGAATGAAATCTTATTCCATAGTAGAGCTGCAGGCAGCATATTGATTTACTCAGCGGCTCATGACGCCTCTTGAGGGCGCACACACACACCCAACCACCCACCCACCCACCCACCCACACCCACACACACACACACACAACCACAACCTTTGACGTGAGCTTGAGTTCATCGGTTCATGTTTCCTAACTCATTTCAGCTATTGATGATAATAAATCTTGTATTTACAATCTCTGACATTCACCAATCCATGACCAAATGTTTTCTGATTATTCAAGTGACAACCTGAAATCAGCCACAACACTGTGATCACTGACCGGTGGGGGGGATGTGTCAGGCAGCCGCAGACCGGAATGTAGAGCTGAAACAGTTAATCGATTAGTCATTGATCACTAAATTAATCAGCAACTTTTTTGATAATCGATTAAAGGTTCAAGTACTTTTCAGGGATTTCAGCTTCTTGAAATGTGAATATGTTCTGGTTTCTTTGCTCCTCTGTGACAGTAAACTAAATATCTTTGGTGTGTGGACAAAACAAAACATCACCTTGGAGTTTTGGGAAACACGATCGACATTTTCATCATGTTATGGACCAAACGACTAATGGATTAATCTAGAAAATAATCGACAGATTAATCGATGATGAAAAAAGCATTAGTTGCCTCCCTACCGGAACGGTTTGAGCAAACATGTCCAACGTGTCGACTTGGCATCTAAATCCCCCGGATTTCAAGCCAACCGAGCATCTGTGGGACGTGCTGGACGAACCAGTCCGATCCATGGAGACCCCACCTCAGGACCTGCTGCTAACGTGTTGGTGCCAGATAACAGAGCACCACCTTCAGGGGTCATGAGGGGTCTATGCCGCGATGGTAACAGCCCTACACAATATTAGGCAGGCGGCCATATTGTTGTGGCTGATCGGCGAATATTCTCATCTACTAGTTTTCATTCAGAATGCATACAAAAAACATTCATATTAGAACAGAGCATTAGGAGTTGTATTCCTGAGCAGTGTTTCATGTCAGGTTTAACTATGATGGATCTATTATGATGAGTAAGCAGAGTGTTTTATAGCCAACATGTCAGTAACTGCAAAAGAAGGTCCTGATAAAATGTGAGGGAGGTGACGTAGTGACAGAGAGGACACCTCAACACCGAATGAAAAGGTTTTAGTCAAACGTTTCCCACCTCCGCCGAAGGTCCTCCACCTTCTTTTTCTGAGGTGTCGCTGGCTTCGCCATAGTCAGCAGGTCCCCGAAAGGGTCCAGAGTCTTCTGAGCGTCTCCCTCTGCACACAGCGGCTTCGCCAGCATGTTCACAGCTGAGCCGGGACAAGACATGGAGTCTGCGAGGCTCGAAAGGGCGTGATTGCTGGCGGAGGAGTGAGGCAGGGAGGTGTCCGGGGAAGGGAAGGCTGACTGGAGCAGTCCGAAGCTGCGTGGCAGAGTTGAAGCTCCTGGCGAATGCTGTCTGTAGAGGCCCGGCAGTGCGGGGAAGGACTGTGGCTGGTGGGCGGTGTGTAGGAAGGAGCCTGGTGGGGGCGCACAGACGGCACTGAAGGGATTCCCCCTCACAGTCAGTGAGTAGTGCATCTGAGGGGATGTGTGTTGCAGAGATTTGGCGAAAGGGTTAAGTGACATGTGAGGATGCACTGGGAAAGGAGGCAGGCCCTGTGGGTAGGACCTGTGTGGTGGGGTTGGTTTGCAGGACGATGGCAACATGCCAATATCCACCCCATCATTTAGTGAAGTGGAACTGGTCTGTGCTGAGCTGTTCAGGGGGTCAAGAAGGCTTAGAAGGTCTGTAATGTCCTCAGCTACCTTGGTGGGCTTCAGCAGCTCTCCATCTGCGGTCATGCTCAATGCTTGCCTGAACTCTTGACCCCCTGATGTAGTCCTTCCCTCACCAGTCACCGCAGCTTTAGAGCGGGACTGAGCCACCGGGGGCGCGAGGACAGAACCAAGCTCAGGCGTCTTTCTTCCGTGGGGACGTGGAATGGTGATGTAGCCGGGGGTGGAGAGCTCCAAAGGGTCCAGACCCAGGCCAGAGCATTCAGGGTTTGGGGAGTGGGCTTCTGTCTGCGCCGGAAGTTGTACAGATGGACACATGTCACAGGTAGGAGGCGCACAGACGGGCACGGCTGTTTCATCCTGCCCTTTACTCCACAGCTTATTATAAGGGTTGGAGAGTTTGAGTCCTGGAAAAGTTCTGGAGTGATCACCAACACTCAGGTCCATCCGCTGAAACACACGACATGAGTCAGACTCAAATGGCTCGACTTGATGGAAAAAAAAGTGTATAAGGGATTTACTAATGCTGATGAAAGAGTTAAGACAGTGAGTTCAGAATTCATTCAGATTTCTAAAACATACTTTGTTCTTTTGGTCAAGGGACAATGTCACCAGACAGAGATGCCGAATCAAAGGGGAAAGAGGACAGAAACAGAAGAAAAACACTTTTTTTGAGTGGAGGGGGACTTTAAGGTTCATGGTTTGATTCCAGCTGTGGCCTCATCACTGTTGACAATCAAATAAAGGCATTTGTTGACATGGTCTTTGGCTCTAGTCAAAAACAGATATTGTATCAATCTTAAACCTCTCGATTTCTTTTCAGAAATAAAAAATATAACGAAATGTTGACAACTTCTTGCCACAGAACACATGGACCACTGACCTGGTAGGTAAACTTGGCTTGTAGCTCCCCAGGGTCTCTGGTAGTCCTCAGGTCCTCGAGGCTTTTAGCCAAGGTCATTGGTTGGCTGTCGGGCTCGTCCTGGCAGCCGAAGATGTCACCGAGCAAGTTGACGTTGGAGAACTTCTCGTTGACGGGGCTGGGAGGGGCAGTGTGGCTCTCTGTCCCAACATTAGGATCATCCCCTTCCATCAACTCGGCCTCCTTCAGGGAGTGGTACGGCTGTGGCCTGCAGGGACAGTGTTCAAACTGTGGTTACACACACAATAAACAGAAAAAAAATCACCATAAAGACGACCAATACCAGTGATAAAGATGAACCTCATTTTGGCAAAATTGGACGCCTCAACTTTCTATTTATTTTGGGTCTATGATTAACATACAGTGCATATCCCTGCAGGGCGGCTGTCAATACGCCGATGTGTCATGGACAAGACACTTAACCCTAAGTTGCCTTTGGCAGCTCCTCTGACAGTGTGTGAAGGGGTGAATGTGACTGGTTCTGTAAAGAACTTTGAGTGGTCAATAAGACTAGAGACAATCATTTCTTCATTATGATAAACATAGTCTCTGTAGTTTGTCATTTACCAAACCAAATCTGTGGATAAAAAATAAGTTGCCCAACAAATGCCAGGTTACTTGTGTAAACTGACATTTGCTAAGAAATTTCCTTTTTATAAATAGGTTTTGTAAAGGCCGGTACATAATGCGTAGGATCTACACCAAAGCCATCGCATGGCATCTGTTGTTGTTGTTGGCACAGGAAGGGAAACTACTGAGGCAGGGGCTTAGTGTCTTCACTGTAGTTAAAGAAAGGCAAGAGATGCAGTCACAGTACTGGAGCACTGGTATGACATTAACAACTTTTCAGTAGCTTCACAAGCCAAACGCATTGGTTTGGTTGACTGTGATGATATAATAAACATCTATGGTGTGAACAGGTTCTATGCTACTGTACGCTGATATGTTGTGCTTCATCGTGTGGACTGTCTAAGGACACAAAAGGCATTACTCTTGAAACCTGATGGGAAGGGGTGAGCAATATGGGAAATATGGGTTGTCATTTTATACCCTGGTGGTGACACATTATACTGATTTGATTCAAATATAATTTTTCCAGAAGCAATGATAATTTTCATGAAAGTCAATTGAAAAATCAGTTACAGTTCAAACAACCTGTTAGGCACATCTACTTCAAGCTAATCCAGTGACGCGAGGAACCGGACATTGGGGATTGTATTGATGAAAAGTTTGTGCTGCTTTTCTTACAAAAACCTAATAAAAACCAAATATGTTTGAGACATAGTTAGTGGAAAAAAAACACATGCACATACATACAAACACATTTCGATAGAAAAAGGAGATTATTTGGGAAAAGCTTGTTAATTAGTGTTAACAGTGCAAAGCCAAAGAGTGAGATGCGTACAGCGGCGTCCACTCGAAAGGGACGGAGAAGAGAAAGCTGTCGGGACACCCAGAGACGGAGTCACTGTCGTACTGGAGCTCGTCTCCGGAAGAATCTTCAGAGAGAAAGACGGTGTAGTGACGGGTAGGACGGACAGAGCTACGGTGAGGAGAGGGAAGACAACGGGAAGTCACAGCTCATTAAACACATGTTGTCAAATACATGAAGATAAACAGAAGAGTAGAAAGAACAGAAGGAAAATTAGGGTTAGAGATTAGTAATCTTAAAAGTATTATATTTATTTACATGCAACATATTTGGATTAGTATGTACTTAGATTAGATATTTTGTGGGATTAATCTTTTATTCATTTCTGACAATAGCTAAAAGATGGAGCAATGTTGGAAATTGCCAGGGAACAAAATCTAAGTCAACAACACTGAGGAAAAGAAGAAGAAGAAGAAGTATAAAAGTTGAATGTCAGGATAAAATGTTTCTGAGTGCAGAAGTAGCTACAGTCAAAAAAATGTATGGAAGATGTCTGTGAAATAATAAAAAGACTTGGATCACAATAGAGTCAATACTGAATCAGCATTCAATAAATCAAGGTTACTCACTTTAATTAAGTAACTGATGGTTTTCTATGAAAATGTACACGATATGGTGTAAGTAAAATGTTGGACAGCATACAGTTTTCAACAGACTATTTGCCTACAATATATACTTCATTCACATTTTACACCAACGTTATGAATGTACAAAAACACCTCAAAGGAATCTAACAGTGAAAAGTGCAGGCACACAAATGTTTTCTTCTGAACAATGGCCCCATCAACAGGGAACGAGTGGTCACTGAATGATTTGATGAGTATGAAAATGACATGAATCATAAGCTATGACGTTCACAGGTACTAGGGGTGCGGTCGGATTCTCGTTCCTATCTACTATTCCTTGACCTCAGTAGAAAACGCCATGAGGTCAAGGAAAGGTGTAAAGGACGACTGATAGAAATTAGGAAAAGCCGAAAGCACTGCTGAGAGAATCCTAATCCACTTTGTTTTACTAAACTACATCATCACGCGACGGCGGATGTTATTGATGCGTCTGTCGTGGCTGTAACTACAAAATTCTGAAGATGAACTACAAAAACCTCAGCAGCTCCATCAGCATGTTTCAGTGTTTTACCACCGTGTGACATCACATGTTATGATTCATATGTAACAGTAACTGACATGATGACGTCACTTCTGGATATTATTCATACTCTTTTTCTACTTCAGATTGAATCGTTTACGTTTGTGCATGGCACGTCACGTTAAATATCGCTGCCGCAATGAATTGTTGGGCGTCTATATCTCCTTACTCTCACATAGAAAGCTCCAGTGTACCTTATGCTAAAGGAGATAGGAAAGGAAGCATTGAAGCTTCTTTCTTATGCATTTAGAGAATCCGATCAGCTCTTATCATTGTGATGATCAAATACTTCTGGGTCACTCCAAGATTTAGGAAACTTCCTAAGCAAATTTGACAAATGACCATAGCCCAGGTTCTCAATCCAGAACTTGAGGGGGACTTTGGACTGGTGGTTAGAGATTGTGTTCATCGCCAACATCATCGTAAATACCTAATAAGGTGTCCGCACGATTTCAGAGTTACTGAGCCTCTGCAACAGAGAACTTTGGTAACGCGGCTGGCCACCTTTTAGTTTCAGTCCGGACAGACACGAGTTTTGGAAAGAAAGACGTACGCAACCGCAATTCACTTCCTGATTGGGTCTCATCAGTCCAAACTCAACCACCAGTGGTAAAGGCGCAGTACTGCTGACACTAGCTGTTAGTGACGGTTCCAATTCTTAGGTCCAAGATAAGAAATCCCTGCTCTTATTTATCGGCAACGTTGTTCATCGTTCTCCTCGGACTTTGTGCATTCAGAGTAGACCCTCTGCTCACGGCACATGCATGACCAGTGTATGGAGATGGTCATGTGATACAGTATGTTTTCAGCTGTGTTAGAATGGATGGAGATTATTTTTGATCCAGAGCTAAAACACTGGACAGATCGTTTTTCATTTTAAAAATGAAAACTTGTGGGTGTAGCCCTGGAGACTTGAAGAATAAATGTCAAGGTACAATGACGAGGTCGTCCAACAGTTTACTGAGACACGCCTACATGAAAGGTCTCTTCTTTCATTTGTCAATATTTCTCATTTAAATCAAGACATCTGTTTAATTATTTACTTATTAAAGTATGCCTTTGAATAAAAGCACTATATGTAACATATATGTGAATGTGTTTTCTTAACTACACCATGGATAGTGGGACATGACAGTGATGGGCTTACTGGTCAACACTGGTTTCCAAGCTCGCATTGCTGTTTGGTCTCTTCAACAACATCGGTGGCCGTACCTGTGGAGGCAAATCAATAATATGAATAAAGAGACAGGGAACTTAAGAACAGCATTCCTCACCAGAGAGACCCATGGGAATGTTAACACTGTAACAACGTTTTAAGAGATTTATGGAAAAGAAAAGAACATTTGGTTGAAGGATATTTTCAAAAATGACGTTTTCCCGCGGACCAACACTGGACAGTGAGTCAGCAGCAGAGTCTTGCTCCTCACCGTTTACTTCCCGTCAGACGGGGAGACAAGTGTTCATGCTGCTTGCCCTAATACGCTGTTTTGCGTAAGTCCTCGTTTCTATGAAGCTGTTCGTGGTGATTGCAGTCAGCCACAGAATATGACTGGTTCAAATTAACTGGAATTATCCTTTAAGAATGGGTTTCATCTCTAAGCACTCTGTAGTAGTTTGCTAAAAAAATGTGACTTTATTTGAGAATTACTCAGTCAATTGTGAACCCACAGTCATTATCTGCACTTTTCTGAGGATATTACTATATTTGATGTTCATAAATCCACTGGGGAATTATTGAACAAACACACATCTTAAATCTCCAGAAGTTGATCTGAGAATCATCACGTTTCGGGTTTTCTGGTAAAATTAATCCACAGTTGTTATAGAAAGTATAAATGGTACAGAAATCGTTTCATGGTATTACATTACATATTTGTGTATCTATTTTTTCGCCCCATCCTCCCCATTCCTCTTAATTTCTGCCAACCTGTCCAAAGTGCATGGTGATTGGCCTGTGGTCTTCCCAGGTTCCCAGTGGCCCCTCCCTCGTGACTGCACTGGTGGAGGAGGTAACAACTGCTGTGCTGTCATCACTGATGACCGCTGGCCCTCCTGTAGAGAAGCCATTTTCTGCCTGCTCCTGAAGAGGGGGGACACATGGAAGTGGAGGTTGATATCAGTGGAAGGAGTGATTACACTGTAAGAGGAGAGAGGGAGGCTGCACGCTGTGGCTGGGGGGCGGGGTTCAGGTAAGGGAAGTTACGCCTTGGACACACTACACAAAGTCGGAAGAACGCTGTTCACACTACGTGACTCATCGGCAATGGGGGGTCACACTCTACATGATCGTCCACCAGGAGAAATGTCTCCAGAGTACATTTGTCACGAAAACACAGAAGTGACACGGGAAAATATGTGATAGACACGTGAAAACAGGAAGTGTTTGTCACTTTCACGATGGACGTCAGAAAGAAACTGTTCAATACATTTCAGGATATTATGTTGACAGGTCAGAAACAGGAAGTAGTTTGAGCGGACGCTCTGTGTTTGTGTAGACGGAGGGAAATAACTTGACGTGTTAATATTTGGTTCCGTATTAAAGCAGCTCAAGGTTACGCTCATCATCACGGAAACACGGAAACGGGTAGAGAATGTGTGAAGAGTGTTGTTGTGTTCTTCCAGGATTTGTCGGCGAGCAGAAAAGCGGGCTTTTAAACGAGTAGTGTGAACTCGGCATCAGACTGGTGTTACAGGTGTTAAAGGTGTTTTTTGGGAGGGAGAACTATCGTTACCTATGCTGACACACCATTGTAACAGTGTTTACAACAACAACAAAAAGGGATCCAGAGCTACATACCTTCTGCTTTAGTCGGCTCTTCACTTCCTTTATACGCATTTTTGCATGGTCCTTAGCCTGTCAACCAAACATAAACCAAGCCAGATCACAAAGCCATTTTCATTTCTATAATTCTTTTGTTTTTCAGCTTCTCAAAGAAACCAGGGATGTGCTTACAAACTTGTACGCAGTCTTCATGGCTGGGTTCGCCTTTGTCTTCACTGTGTTGAAAATTGCCCCACCCCCTCTCTGTAAGAAAATATTTACACATCATTTAATGTTGGAGACATTACTGACATGTACTGGATTAAATAGTGTTACTGAGTATGATGAAAAGTCTACTATTAAACACTGTATAAGAGCATTGAGATACAACATCTAGCTAAAACTTAATTGATCCAGAAAAGATTATCTCAAGTTGCGCCAAAGAATCAATTTCATACAGCTCTCGTTGTTCGTGCTTATGGTTGCAGGCAGTCAACGTCTAATGAGATGCTTCTTTGTGCCTGTGGGTGGTGGTAGTGTCATGAGTCGGCTAATTAAAGTGACCTTTTTGATCTCAAATCAACAGAATTAGAGATGCAGGTTGACGGTTTGACCTCTACAACAAGTGACGACGCTGACAAAGATGGACAAAATAAGTAAAGAAGTTGTCATTACAGACTCATGGTGAATAAATAAATATGCTGTGCATGAAAAAATACTGAAAAACTGTTTGACTTGGTGGCTGTGGTTAAGGTCAGAGGCTCATCATCTCCTGGGGAGCATACACATATATCCACAGCAACATTTGTGGGAATCTGACCAGTCATAGTTGACATTTTCTGGATCAAAGACATATTCTGAACGACATGCACCAACATCCTTATTCCCTGTTAAAGGGCGAGAACCAGATTACAAATGCCAAAACTTTGCCTTGCTGTTTGTGCAGGTAACAACTTTCACACTCGCTCACCTTTACAGTGAACAGCCACTGGTGGTAAGTCTTGTCACTGCCTGTGGGAGAAAGTCAACAGCATCAACTGAGAAAGTCGAGGAATCTAGACTGGATTCTGATGTAAAGCCATTGCCGTGTTTAAGAAGTGTTCCACTGAGTGAGTCCCAGTCGTGACTGGATGTGTGTAAGCAACAGGATCCGACATCATTCCTTCTTTTAACTTTCTGTCGCCTAAAATCTGCCTTCTGTGATATGTTCTGCCAACATTTTGGTGAATACTTGATCACTTTTATTTTTCTAATGCTTGGTGTGAAGAACTGACAGAGTTGTAAGTCAATCAGACTTTCTTCTACAGAACTCTGACAAGCATCCACCATTTTTTATATACCTTTGGAGTTTTACATAACTTTGCTTCAAAACACGGCCTTTTTAATCTGATACCTGTAGCTGATGTGATGGTAACGGGTCACATCACCTCATACATGTAGAACAGTATTACTAACTTTGAGAATTGACTATTAACTGACTGTGCCTCAGGAGATGGAGTGAGTCATCCAATAACCAGAAGGTTGATGGTTCGGGAAAGACACTGAACCCCCTCATTGCGTCAGTGTGTCAATGAAGTGCTGTGTATAGAAGCACTATATGAATGTGCTTGTCAACACTCCGACACGCCACGTGTAGCTCACCTGCGTATTCGCCCATGTTGATCTCCTCCTCAAAGATGTCACTGAAACCTTCTCCTGAGTTCAACAGGTCCAGACGACCATCAATGAACTGCAGGGAGAACCACATTGTGTATTAGGATGCAAGACGGATGCTGAAATAAAAATAGAGGTGTGTGTGTGTGTGTGTGTGTGTGTGTGTGTGTGTGTGTGTGTGTGTGTGTGTGTGTGTGTGTGTGTGCGCACGCGCGTCTGGTATCAAGCCAGTTTTATGTGGTGAATTTCTGTTCTACGAGGATATTTTTACTACAACTGACATCGTCAAGGATAAATGTTGTGCACATCTTCAGAAATGAAATAAATAATAATAAAAGATGTGAGATACAATCTTTCGCAATACTGCACAAGTCTGGTAGATTAAGTAAGGTCAGCAGCAGTATTGACACCAGCCGTGAACATACCTGTTTGAAGAGCTGCAGTTGAATTGCATTCTGAAGGAACTGTCTCATGGCACTGGAACGATGATTCACAAAGGTTTCTTCATTAAATGTTATTGGCTCTCCCTAAAAATACAAAAATCACACCGTGATGTCTCAGTGTTCTACAGCTCCAACACATGAAGCATTTTTGATTTAGCGCTCAACAGCCATAGCCTTTGACCTCGTTAAAGTGTTGCTGTTGATATTTAAGCATATGCCGACTCAAACTAGACGGTTTAAGGATGGTTTGCCTCAATACTACCATATTAGATCTTATCAATTTATTTTTATTATGTATCGCAGTCTTTTAAGGTTACGGCAATTGAACCTCTGCTTAAAGAGCCTACTCTTCCACTCATACATAAGTTATTCATGGAGTTCCACAAGGTTCTCTGCTGGGACCGATACTTTTCACTTTATATATGCTTCCTTTAGGTTAAATTATCAGAAAGCACGACATACATTTTCATTGTTATGCAGATGACACCCAGTAGTGTAGTTATCTATAAAGCCAGATGATACTAATCAGGTATCATCAACTTCAGGACTGTCTTAACCCCAAAACTGAGGTCATTGTACTGATGTCACCTTATTTCAGCCAATCAAAAATGGCTTCAGACAGAGATTCCTGGAATTATAGAAGAATATACCAACCAAGTCAATCTGCAGAGCGTTCCTGTAGCTGCCGAACAGCGCCGCCTGACTTTTGAGGAAGGCTCGAGCCACACCGTCCCCCGTTGTTGTTGAAACCTTCTTCAAACGACTCTTTAAAGATGAAACCTGTGGGACAGTATCTTATAGAGATTAGAACACAGTACCTGAGAATGCTTACATCAACATTGAAAAATAAAAAAAATATTTTCAAATGCATTGTGTATTGTACAGTAGTTCCTCACCACATCATTGGGCAGATTCTCCAGGTCATTATAGGGGGAGTCCAGGGTGTTTGTGTCAACATTCAGGACCACCACGTCATCCAGAGCCAACCCTCGAACTTTCTATGAGAAGCGAGAACAAATCCAACAAAGTCCTATTGACAGACTCAACTGAAAACGAGTCATTGTCCTTGAAAGACAAGTGAATAGATGCAATTTAAAACCTAGCACTAACAGGGGAAGCACGGGGAAAAAAAGCTCATCAAAATTCTGCTAAATGAATCTTGAATGACCTGGTTCCTATGAGCTAGTTCTGGGCACCTACCTCCATCAGGCTGGAATGTACTCCGATGAGGTAGGGCATTGGGGCACTAAAAAAACAGAGCCAAAGCCATTGTTACAACATGCATGACTAACACAACAGACGGTTTATAGAACTTTTACTCTCTAGGCAATGTCAAAGTTCAACTTAGTGTGTTACGATTTGCATGGTTGATATTAAATCTGCTAAATGCTCCTCAGGCACAGCGCCAGGATTTCAATTTTGGATGGGTGTTACGGCCCTGGCCGTTAGTTTGTTTCTGTTGTGACATTGTGTGTCTGTTTCTGTTTGAGTGGATCCTCTGTCCGCAGGTGACGATCTTTGACTGCATCTCTAGGTCTCCTCCCAAGGGGCAGAATCATGTTCTTTCAGTAGGGAGCTGTCAGTTCCGGATTGGTTCCATAACCCATTTCCTCCCATTCAAAAACTGAAGATCTTCGTCTTCTGAGAGACAGACCTGACAGCAGTGGCTTATGTCATGGTTCTCGGCCTCCAATTTTTTTTTTGATTATTGTGTGTTTTTTCGCTGTGTCAGCGTGTGTCAGAGTAGTTGGTTTTGCTTTATGGGTTACTTGGGTAGTTTGGAAGTTCGTTTTAGAAGCTGTCTTTTTCTATGGTTTGTTTTCCCCTAAGATTAGGTAGTTTCATTTTTTGAGTAAGATTGAATATGTTGATTGACGTTTTGGCCTGAGTTTCACTCTGAAGCTCCGTTATTGGTTTTCACGTATAATAAATAAATTGTACACTGTTGGTAAATCCCAGTGTTTTGGTTGTGGTTGGGCACAGGGAGGGGAAAGGTTTGTGGGAGATACGCAAATGCGTATTAGTCTGGGACCTCTCGGTTAATTTTCGATTTCCAAGAGGCGTCACCAACGGAGGCAGACGAATCATGTCACTTCTGTGGAGCGACGTGAAAATGTCAACAGACCAGAGAACCTGAACCTCCTGCCTTCACCCCCTTGATGTTCTGATTCTGCCTAATTGTTTGAGCAAATGGTTCGATAAAGAAATCAAAGAGTGTCGGGGATAGACAACACCCCTGTCTAGTTGACCTCTCTAACTTAATTGATCATCGCTCTTGCTGTTGGCTCATGGTACAATGACTTTATACATTTGATGGAGTTTTCAGTAAAGCCGAACTTCCAGACATTATACAAAAAGGTCCAACTCACACTGTCAAACGCCTTTTTTGCACTTCCTCCACTATATGAATTGTTTTCCTTATATTATCCTGTGCCTGCCTTC
The DNA here is from genome assembly GCF_022379125.1 of Scophthalmus maximus. Classification (NCBI taxonomy): domain Eukaryota; kingdom Metazoa; phylum Chordata; class Actinopteri; order Pleuronectiformes; family Scophthalmidae; genus Scophthalmus; species Scophthalmus maximus. The sequence continues at coordinate 5,795,603 of NC_061516.1, forward strand.
TTCTAATAAAGCCAGTCTGGTCCTCGTCTATAATATCGGGCATGAATGTCTCAAATCTTATTGAAATTATTGACGTATAAATCTTATAATCAACATTAAGTATGGATATTGGTCAGAAGCTACTATACAGTTCTTTATCCTTGCCTTCTTTAGGGATTATGGTGATGATGGCTTCTTCCTGAGACTGGGGAGTTTTCCCCTCCTTCATAGTGTATCTGAATAATGTTAACAATAAGGGGCTTAATTCCTGTCTAAATATCTCATAAAATTCGGATGGGACTTACAGTTCTTTGTTCTACTAATTGCATCCCCGATCTCTTTCTACATAATATCAATAATCTATTCTGCTCTTCCCCTATCGATGGTAAGTGTAAAGTACTGTATTGACAGTAAACTATGTTTGACACAGATAATGAGCAGCACTCACCAGCAGTAGTCGAGGAGATGTTGAGGCAGAACAGGTATGTAAACGTGTTGCCAGTGCATTGGATATAGCATGGCCGCAGACCCATGGACACACGCTGTTAACTGAGGCCAAGGACAGAGATCAAGGACACGATGTGTGATGTTACATCTCTGCTCTATGTAAGCAGTTATTTCAACAGGTAATAGTTTAAATAAAATGGTCAGAATTAGAGAAAGAGAGAGAAAGAAATACTCAAACCATGTTAAAAAGTCAACAGTAAATTTTCTGCAATGTTAATATAATTCAAGCCCAGAATTCATAAAAATGAAGTGGGGGATTTCTCCATGTCTCCATGACACTTTCTGGGCTCTGTAGCAAACTTACACTGAAGCTGTGTAGTTAACAGACAGAGAACACTGACAGTAAATAGGAGATTAAAAATGAACTAATCTGCAGAATAAATCCATTTATGGGCCATTTAATAGATGTAGTATTAAAAAAAGAAAGATTTAAAGCCACAGTGTGTAATTTTTGTACTTTTCTGGCGGCATCTGGTGGTAAAGTTGCAAACCGCAACCAACTGAGCACCCGACAGGGGACACTTTATGATGGCGCACCACTGATTCCATTTCCGGCAGTGTCTGAAAATTAAACGTGAATGCGACGTATTCTGGACCGTTTAGTTCAACAACCATATTCAACACGACGTGGCAAACATGGAGACTGACACGGAGGTCGGGTCCACCTCATGTAACTATATTTAATTCATTCACAGTTGATTATACATAATGAACACATAGTTATGGTCAATTTATTCAATTTCTGTGAATAAGTTCTTATAAATATTACACACTGTAGCTTTAAGAGAGCAAAATGGAGAGAGATGTAAAAAAGAAAAGAAACAGGAATCGGACTCTACTTACAGTGCTTAGTTTGCTACAGCAGATGAGGACTCGGCGTTCGTAAAGCATACTAGCATACAGATGAAGCATGTTATTGACATCTACTGCTACAAAGTACTCAGTAAGGTTTCTCTGCAAGGGTGAAACACAATAAGAGAAAAACAAATAAAACAGTTAGTTGTGAAGGTTACGACCAGCGAACCATGATTCAGTATGAACAGTGTTTAACAGTGATGCATCATGTTATGACTGGTGAAATTAGAGTTCCCTTATCTCATAATTGTGGCAAAAAAAAATCATTTTTCACATTTACCAGTTCCATAATGAAAACTTGGTATTTCATAATTAAAAAAAAAGTCACTCTAGTTATAACTAATCGAATGTGATATTTTCATGGATGAATACATTTTCACGGTGGGAATGGGCTTTTATTGGGCTTTTTTCAAAATCTACTTTACCGACAATGTAATTTGATCTCCCACAAATTGATCATTTGGCGTCATTTGTGTGTGTGGGTGTGTTTGTGAAGATACAGTCCTGAAACTACAGCTGTGTAGTTTATATTAAAATGATGGGTGTGGACCAACCCACAAGTACAGAACATGGCGATGGTTCCACCCGTTAAAAGCAATTTTATTCCTGCTGCAAAGAAATTCCATGGATCCATCCACCACGGGAGGCAGGGTTCACCCTGGACATGTTTCCAACCAATCACAGGGCAACAACCAGAGACAAACAACCATTCACTCTCACTCCAGACTCACTTTTGAGTCTCAGATCAACATAACCCCAATCTGCATGTCAGGAAGACACAGGGAGAACAGAAAGGCACTGACTGTGCTAACCACTGCACCACCGAGCCGCCTGAGGTAGGCAACTTTATGGTAAACACTAAGACTCACGTTCTCGGGTATGCTGGGGAGTTCCCTCGTGTCAGGCACAGTGAAGAAGGAATGCTGGAGAAAACAGAATACAACTATAACTGTGTGGTCACAAACTCATCGTTCAAACTCGTCACTTTCTAACAAAACACAATTCTTTCCAGGTAAAAAAAATTATTGATAGCACAAGAGAAAATATCAATGTTTTTCTTACTCCTGATATTATTAGTTTTTATATTTTGGGGATACTCATGTTTTAAGTTATGGAAGTACATTTCCAAGGACGCTTTGATAGATGTGAGAAAGAAGCATTGATTTAAATGTTTATTTCGAATATGCAAATAAATAAAACAGAAAACAAATACAATAAATATTAATAATAATAAAGCAAAAATTACCGTACCATTGCAGGCAGACAAAAAATAATAAACAAAATACACATACAAAAATTATTTAAACAAAAAGAACCAACCATGAACATTAATTCAATGAATTGACATATTCGAAAAGGGTTGGGAAGAAGTATAACTCAGTTAATCCCACCACTTTTCCACAATTAGTAATGTTTTATTATTCATAATTTTTATAATAATTATAAGTATAGTTTCTTATCAGTAAAATGATTTGTCTTTGGGAAAATCAAATGAAATACATGATTTAAACCATGTCACACTCACCACACCCAGATGAACAGGGACCCCTGGCTCAGGTATGGGGAGCACATGTAGTGACACCAGGAGCTCTTGCCATTGGCTTTCCTGAAACATAAAGTAGATCCAAAATCCACACACTGTTGCATTCTCATGACACACAAACATGACTCCAAAATCAAATGGATCATTTCAGAGACAAGCTGAACAGAAACATTACTGCAAAGACACAAGGAAAAAAGAAAACAGCGTGACTCATTACACTACAGTGTCAACACAAATACATTTGAAGAGCGTTTAGTGCTAGTATAATGTGTTCAATGTTATGACTATATCAGTACCAATACTGGAGCTAATCAGAATACCACTGTGTTAATGTCATCACTTACCTGGCCTTTGATAGTGTAATCTGCCAGGATATTAAGTAGCTTGTAGAAGACTTCAAACCAGGGCAAGTAGCTGAGAGAAGAAAAAGTGTTCTGTACTTTAACAACGCTGAGCATTACACTGCAACACTTGGCTAATCACACATGTTCAATTCTTTTGAATTTGACATTTTTAATGAACACCTGAGCAGCTTATTTGTGTGGTGAGTGAAAAGAATCGGTTCCAGCACAGAACCTCGTGGAACTCCATGACTATCTTCCTTAAGAATAGAAGATCAAATGAAGATCTAACAGGACGAGAATAGAGACATGTCCAACACTGAGGCCATGAGAAGGTTGTTGGTCACCTTCAGCAGTTGACTATCCCCAACCTTAACCCTAACCTAAACCTAATTCTAACTCTAACCCGGGCGGCTGTGGCTGAAGAGGTAGTCAGTCATCCTCTCCCTGAAAGGTCGGCGGTTGTCCACCTAGTCTGCATGCCGATGTGTCCTTGGGCAAGACGCAACCCTAAATTGTTGACTTGACAGTTTATGAATGTCACAGAAAAAGCATGGTAAATAGCAGTGCTGTATTAATGTGTGTGAATTGGTGAATGTGAGTTGTGCTGTGAAGCGCGTTGGATGGTCAATATGACTAGAAATGCCCTATACCATTATAGTTCATTTACCACTTAACCCTCAAACATCCCTTTGAAATTGTGAGGACCAGCAAAAATATCTTCACATAACATTGTCCTCACAGCTGTAGAAAGACAAAGACAAAGACAAATACAAACACACCACACACACACACACACACACACACACACACACACACACACACACACACACACACACACACACACACACACACACACACACACACACACACACACACACACACACACACACACACACACACACACACACACACTCACCTGAGAATGCAGTAGCATGTGTGTGCACCTGAGGACAGTCGACAGAATCCAAATCTCTGTTTGCTTTCAATGTCAGTCAACACAAATGTGAAGTTCTGTCCAACCTGGTTGACTGTTGGGCTGCTGGGTGAGAGAGGTTCAGTGGGCAGACAGAGAAAGATAGAGGGAGAAAATAAAAAAATCATTCTTCACCCAGAGAAGGTGTTCCTCACACTCCAACGGTATATGATATTTATATAAATGAGAACATGCTCTTCTCCGTGAAGTCTGTTTTGTGTTCATGACCTTGTTCTACACCGACAGATCCACGACAATTGGAATAAATCAACAACCCTATTTGTAAACGGTACAGAGGTCCCTCATCATATAGGAAAATGTACGTGTTAAATGTTAAAGTAATAGTATTATTTCATTAGATTATTGTTATTCATTGAAGGTAGGGAAAACATTCAAGAAGAGTATTAACAATGTTGCTATGCGATCAGTATTTGACTTTTTCTGTACCTAAATTATGTGTAATGTCAATAAAGAAGAAAAAAAAAATCTAAATAGTAGATACTTTATTTATCCCGAGGGAAATTGTGGCCCTAGGACCTCTTTCCTTTTTCCGTGGTATCGAAAGTACGTTTTTTTTAATACTAGTATTGTGTCGAAACCTTGGTACTGTGACAACCCTAATATAAACATGTCATTTGAGGCTGTTGTCACCCAGACATACTGTATTCCTTTATGGAACTGACACATATGAACAGAACTAAAGGAAATGTATGTGCATGAATTGCTGCTTCATAATCAACTCACCACCTTGGCAGAGGAAGGTTTTTGATTTGGAAAACAACAAAGTGCTCTGAGGCCGATACCTAACCCACACCACTTTGGTTCTGTAGTGTGTGTGTGCGTGTGCGTGTGTGTGTGTGTGTGTGTGTGTGTGTGTGTGTGTGTGTGCGTGTGTGTGTTTGTGTGTGTGTTTGTGTGTGTACCTGTTCATGCTGAAGGGGAAGCAGAACTTGGGAACAGTCTGGAGAGTTTCCTGTGACACCGATGAAAGAAGTTAGAATATACGATCATCAGTATATAATAATGGTACAGGTGTGGAGGAAGTGATCCATGTGGTGACAAAGAGCAGATGGTAAATGTTCTATATTTATATATCACTTTTCTAGTCTAATTGACCACTCAAAGCACCTGCCACCCTCCACTCAACCACCCTGAGTCTAGTTCCAGTGGCAGTGTTTCCCCTTGGATGGAGTTGTAGCCGCTGACGTGAAGCATGCATGCAGATTTTTTTTGACACTGACCCCCGCCCACAAACTGTTACATAAATAGGGGAAAAGTAGCTTCTTTTGAAAATATCATTCTTTGCATAAAAAACAACAAAAGCACAGAACAGTTAACTGTAAAAATGCACATAAATTTGGAAATTGACACTGGCAGATAGTGGCAATTTATATAAATTATGAACAGATTATTTCATTAGGATATTGCAATCAGATGATTCTGTCTGTATTATGATTTTCATGCATATGTTTTGTGTTCTTCAAAGAAATTAAGTTAATTTTCAGACACATATATAATATATAAGGGCAGCAGAGAGGCTACTCTCCACTGCTGGACACATCGTCTTACTAATGCTGGTAATTATTAAAGAAGTCTGTCTGTAAGTCATTTCTCGACGAGAATCGCTCATCTCATCAGCCTCGCACTTGACCTGTGTGTTGTTTAGGGACCAGGAAAGTGCAGTGTTGAATCTGGACACACGTTACTTTCAGCATCGATCCATTTTGAATATACAGCTCATCAGCGCTGTGGAGCAGCGGCAGCTGGGACTCCTCAACGGAAAGACGTTGTCCACCGCGTCAACGGTGCGTTCACTACAACAGTTGGTTCTCCCGTTCATGGTTCTGTGTACTGAGTCGAGCTCCACCGAACTTTTAATAAACAGGTGAACATCTCTTTGTGCAGGGTTGGAGAACTCGCACCGCCCACAGGCTCTGACCGGCACGGAGAGAAACACGGATCTCTGCTCAGAATTGGGAGTAGCGGAAATTTATCATAGAAGAATGCATTCACGTCGCAGTTTATCGATTCAGCAGCGGCGGTCAAAGTCCAGTAGGGGAAACACTGATTGAAAAGTTTCTTTGTGTAAAGGCTTTTTCTCTACAATATTGGAAAGTCTTAACTAGGTGCCTTGAGACAATGTAGAATAGAATGTTGCAATTTTTTGGCGCTACAAAACTGAAGTTTTCCATTTCTGACATGAAGAAAACACTATTCACAACAGTGGTGCATGCATCAATTAATAAGGTTCAGACTGAGACTATGAAGTGTATGGAACAGAAACCAATGGATCAGTGAAGAGGGTTTCAAACCTGGTCTGCGTAGACCTCAGGGAACTGCCGTTGCACTTCAGGCCCTGTTAGAAATGACAAGAAAGGCTTATGTAGGAGTGATCAGGACCTAACTAATCACATTCATTTTCTATTTGGACAATGAGTCAAAACTAATATCTAGACAGGCAGTTTCAAGAAAAGCTTAATTCAGTTCTTCTAACCATTAATTAAAGAGCCTGATTGAGCCTCTGTCCGGGAAACAATCAGGTGTAGTGTTCTAATTCCTACAAAAAAATGCAGTCACTGTCCAAATACTTACACGCTTCACACACCAGCAAAGGTCAAAAGGACATTGGAATCAACAGCAGAGGGAAAAAGCCCCAGCTGCTGGTCGACAGACCAACCTGATCAGCACCTGGATCCACTCTGTGAAAGCCTATGAGTCAGAGGCCGCGCATGGACACTATGGTTCCCTGCTTTATATGTTCCGGAAGTTGATTAAGTAATAAATGCAAAGCAATGTTGTATTTGTCTCCTTTTTCTTTTTTGCTGATCCGAAAAATGATCCGAACCGTGAGATTTGTGATCCGTTGCGCCCCTAATCCTACTCATAAGGACAGTGATGTTTCCTAGGGCCAGTGAAAAGCATCAAATACATGTAATCCAGGGTTAGCTGAACCTCCAGCTTCACAAACTTACCTGAGCCTTGCGTGCCTGGATGGGCGACCTCCAGGTACACTTCGAAGGTCGACTCGGGGCTCTCCCTGGAAGAGAGAAAAGAGAATGAAGGCTTGCTGCACTACATCAGGTGTGGTTAATCTCTTACAATGTCCAAAACTTGCATTGGCATGCAGACTAGGGGAAGCTATGATTGAACCAGCGACCTTCGGGTCAATGGACAACCAACTCCACCTATTGAGATTCTCCTGCCACACCGATGGCAGAGTCCAACAGCACGGGCGGATGTTCAGGTCGTGTTTACTCGTGGTACTCGCATGAGTAAATATAAATAATCCAGCTGCCACCCTCCAGCGAGTAGTGGACTTTTTGTTTTGGATTTACTCATCAGGCCTGATGAGATACACTATCAGGCCTAACATTGCAATCACCTATCATAAATATTTAAAATCATATAGACTTTTATTCTGGTACTTAAAAAGGAAAAATAACAAACATAAACACAACCTTAGCACAGTAAACATGATAATATCAGAAAATACATAACATGATCAGTGTTTCCCCTACATGCATTTTAACCGCCGCTCCTGAATCATTATTATTCTTTTCTGTGTACCGTTGGTTAAATGCCTATATCACTAAAATAATTTAAAGCAAGCACATTCCACGGTTTTTATTCTACCTACATTATTTTTCATTCTTTCAATGGCATTTGAAACGACTGGACCATAATCGATGGAATGAACAAAAGCAACTTCTAAGGCACAGCTTGTTATATTCGTTGAACACCTTCATTAAGACTTTCAGCAAAACAGGAAAACAATATAAAGCAAAGTTGAAATATTAAACCAGATCATATTCCTGAGTTGAGTGTCGTAATAATCACAGTTGACAGTTTTTGTGCCCTTTTGTCCTCCTGTGGTCGGAACGGTGTCAGTGAGACATAGAGTTGAAACCATCTACTGTAATTTAGATATGATATTTCTCGTCGAGGTGAAAAGCTGTCTCACGGACGAGTGTCCAGCTGCAGCCAGAATGATGTGGGTGTCTGTTTGCCCCCCGCCCCGATTAAACCGTTTGTGTGGCAGCATGTTGGGCTCCCGGTGGAAAGAATAAACGGCAACAGAGTGACAGACAAGACGCGAATGATAGGTCAGCACTGTAAGAAAATGTTGCCACACACTGCTGCTAAAACGAACACTATGCAAAGACACGAACAGAACCACTACAGCTCTCCGCGCCTGTGTAGAGAACGCTGAGAGGCCAGACGATGCTGACAAACGCCTTTGCACCTCAACTTCCACAGTCAAGCCCGATAGAACCACGGCAACAACCAGAGACAATCTCGGCAACTCCTCCACACCGAACGGAAGTACAACATTCCGTCACGCGGGCATTTTCCACAACCTCTACTACGAATGCACTTCATTTAGAAGTTAGAACCTCGTGCACAGTTCACGCAGTCATAAATTCAGTTGGGTTTGTGGCTAAACCTTTTCCTGTGCTTGAATATTGTTCTGTTTTTTACTGCATATGACGATTCATAATCAGAAAGAAGAACTGAAGTGACAATAACATTCATTACAAGTTAGTAAGTAAAAACATTTCAAAATGCACCTGCATTGTTTTGCATTTTGCGAATTTCAGTCAAATAAAAGACTTTTATTCCAATCATATATTTCGTCACTGAAGTTTTCTGAAAAAGGGTGTTCAAATATCGTCTCGTTCTCGTGAGCCGAGTGTCTCGTCACACCCCTAATTATTTCTGTAATTATTTCACAAATAATTATATCATTATGTTCCAGGTCTTTGTACGTGCATGGCCTGCTGCTGTCCCTCAGCACCTCGGCTCAGACACAAGGTGCAGTAAAGACAACGGCCCCATTATTAGCTGTCCTCATAAAATACTAGTGGGTCCTATCTAACTGTGTCAAACAAGAAGGAATTGAAGGAATTTGAATTTCAAAAAACAACACATTTCCCTGTCTAATGAATATGCTGTGGACAAAGTTAATTGAAATAGAAAGTGTGTAAATACATCAATGTATAATAATGTGTTATGCCGTTTCGAATCTTTCACCAGTCTTACATGAACTCATTTCAACAGTAACATTTCAACATGTTCAGTGTGAAAAATATCAGAATCAAACCCCACAATAGGTAAAAATTACAGAATGTAAAATATTGTTCGGGCTGTCAAAAGCCCAAATTCCCAGAAACGATACGCAAGACATGACCTCATAAGTGGAAACTCTGCCCCTCCCTGGCATGGGCCAACTGCACATTGTGACATGAAGTCTGAGGACATCTTTGATCTATAATCCAACCATGTGCAAGCTGAGTCACGATAAATACGTTATCCACCGATCTTATGATACATGGACTCGATCACATTCATTAACATGCGTGTTTGTTAACGCAAGAAAGAAAGTCAACTCGTCTCCTCTCTGTATCGGAGGCACAGCTCACTGACCGTGGTGCTACCATCTGCCAGTGGTTCTCTGACGACCCACCAGAACACAAGGAGAAGGAGACGAGGACCAACAGGCCCATACTGCAAGCTCACACGATCCAATATGATGACGATATTGTTCATCACAATCATTTTTGGGACCATAAATCGTCCAACAAATAGCAGTTATGGTAACAGGCCTCGCGTTGACACTTGGGTTACAGATAAATGTTAAATGGAATGCATTCGACCAGTCAGAGCAACTTCACAATGTGTGTCACGCACAAACTCATGACTCTGCGTCAGTCGAGGGCTCGGTGTCCTGCTTGAGGTCACTTCACTTGAACATGGACGGGAATTGAACCAGGAACCTTTCGATCACCGGATGCTTCCACCAACATCCGGGGAAAGGTCAATGATGAATTGATTATCGGTCCATTTGACGTTGATAAGTCAACTGATTGAAATATATGAACAACGCAGAGGACTGAGATGTGCAGTTGTATCCTAAGGGGGAGGGTACGGACGCCTGACCCGAGCTCAGCCCGGTCAGGGTGTCCACATGCACGAACCCCCCTGTTACTGGAGGAGTTACAGGTCTGAGAAACCGGGGTGTTGACTTAAGACAGAATATAATCTGGTTTGCGTTTGCTGAGAACTGTTGAGTTTCTCTAATATATAAATTAAGTCTTGACCTTAAATTAAAAAAACAAAAAGGTGCCACGTGATGATGTGTGTTGTGATGTTGTGCCGTACAAATAACATCGATGTAAACTGAGCTAAAATCTGCATCCCTGCATGATGTTTGACCATCCACACACACACACACACACACACACGTCACAACTCTCCATCACCCAACCCGGTCACATTGTCTGTGCGGCTCTGTTGTGCACTTCAGGAGCCATGTTTACTTCCTAACTGTCTGGTACCGGAGCCCCGTCTCTACTGGGCCGCTCGTGTCCGCCCAGCGGAGCTCGGAGCCGAGTGGAACACGTTGGACACAGCGCTGTTCTGACCCGGACAGCGGAGTGTGTTCTGGCCAGGACAGCGGAGTGTCACCAGCGTCTTTAGCGGATGTCGCAACAAGTCAGGGCCTTGCACTGCACCGTTCCCTCCCCGCAGCTAACACCGCCGCAGGCGGCTGGCAGCCGCTAACAGCCCGGTGCTCGGCGGTGTCAGTCTTACTTGATGCGGGACCCCATGTCTCCTCCGTGTGTCCCCGCCGCCGGCGGCAGCAGCAGCAGCGGATACCGATGCGCAGACGCGTCCGTCCCGAGATGTTTCGTCCGCTCCTAGCTTGTCACATCTAACGGCACATCACCAGCGCGGACCCGTCCACACACGCGCGGGTCACGCTCTGCCTCGCGCTGCACTCTGGGACATGTAGTTCCGCCGCGGCGGACGTGTGAGCGGCTCGACCACGGGCTCGACGCGAGGAGACGCGGAGCGAGAGACTACAGCGTCCACGGTGCACAGCGCCGACGACGAGCGGGTCACGTGACGAGAGGCGCAGCTCCAGACCCCACTGCAGAGAGGGACTTGATTCGTCTCCGCGAGCTGCCGACGGCTGCAGGGGGGGGGGGGGCGGTGTGAGACCGCCGTTGTAGGGGGGCGGTGTGAAACAGCAGTCCACCCTGCTCCTGCTGGGCCGGTGGTGCTACTGCTCACCTTTTTTAGAACCAGCTTGCTTTTCCATCATTACGTTGACGTAGATGTATAATAGCATTGTTCTCACAGTTTAAATGAGTGTCCATTTTTCCTAATTGCCATTATTATACAGGTTAGATCAGGGAGGGGCACAGAAATGTCCTCCTCACTACCAGAGGGACAGATTGTGACCATGCTACTGTAACCCCATTCAGGCCTGTGAACCAACAATGTATTGATTGGTTTTGGAAATTGGGGCCAAATGTTTTAATTCAAAGACAATATTTGAAACTGAATTCTCAGGTTTCTATCTTGAACTTTGAAAAATAAAACTGTGTTTTAAAATGATAAAACTGTAGAAGTTTGTTCAAATCAAATATTATTTTGATTCAATTCTGGAATTCTTTTGAATCAGTTGTCTATTTGAAGTCTTTATTTTTTTCAGTTGCAGATTTATGTTTTTTAATTTCACTTTTCTTCACTTTCAGGTAGATTTTTTTCATTTTCAGACTTCTGTGGCAGGGGCGTGGTGCCAACTGAGATGGGCGTGGTGTCAACTGAGATGGGCGTGTTGTCAACGAAGAGGGCGTGGTGTCAACTGAGATGGGCGTGGTGTCAACTGAGAGGGGAATGGTTTCACCTGAGGGGCGTGGTGTCAACCGAGAGGGGCATGCTGTCACCTGAGGGGCGTGGTGCCAACTGGGAGGGGCGTGGTGTCTACTGAGATGGGCGTGGTGTCTACTGAGATGGGCGTGGTGTCAATTAAGAGGGCGTGGTGTCAACTGAGATGGGCGTGCTGTCAACCGAGAGGGGCATGGTGTCACCTGAGGGGCGTGGTGTCTACTGAGAGGAGCCCCGGGGGGCCGCACCGGGTGAGGACAAAAGTCACCCTTCCCTGGGTTAGATAGAAGTGATCCTGCAGACCCAGTACAGCAGAGTTTCCACTCATGATTATTGCAATTCAGTGTTATTTACTGAGCTTGTTTGAATAGACAGTGAACATACCAGAGGTTTGCAACACTGCGGCTGTAGCGAATTGAACTGTCTGTTCAGTCTGGTGAGAACTGTGCGCGCTTTTTAGTCAATGTGACCCCTGTGTGAACTTGATGAATGGATGTCAGTTACCTCCATAACAGATCCTGCTGTAGTCCAGCTCACAGGTCGTATTGACCCTGAAAAGATCATTTTCCAATGTGCGTCCGCAGTCTTCTTGTGCTCTTTGTGTGAAGCAGTTTTCTAAAGTTTAACTGACATTAAATTGAGGGTTCGGCAGCACAAACACATGAAGTTGAATGGATAAATTTCAGAGTTGTGTTTCTAGAATGAAATTCCCGTGTCCCCAATCCTTCCATGAGATGTTGCGGAGGGATACGTTCCAAAATATTCATATTACACTGTAATAAGCATGGTAATTGACTGTATACATATAAAGCTGTTATAGTGTTATTGACCACTCACAGCACAAGTCACATTCACACACTGTCTGAAGAGCCGCCAGAGACAATTTAGGGTTAAGTGTCTTGCCCAAGGACACATCGGCATGGGGACGGGGAGGTGAGGATCAGACTTCATAATAATAGAATCTCATAATTGTAGCCACTGAGTTGCACAGTCTTGTTTCACTCATTTTGTTTTCATGTCAACAGGAAGTGTTGGTGGGGTCTTTGTGGTCAGCCTGCTGGTTGTACACAGAGTGGTCCTTTTTCAAAACAGACAACAAATTTAAAGACACTGAGAAATTTAACACTTTTAATGTATTCATGTATGCTCATGGAAATGCAAGCCATTTGTGTTAGGAACTGGAATAGTGAATTACATCAACAGACAAATTGTACTGTCAAGTCCTTTAGGACGTGTCCATGGTCTGCACGGACTCGACCAGCAGCTCGAGGTCCAGGGGCTTCACGGCCTTCGTCAGCACACCAGTGGTTCCTCTTGTGTATTTGTAGTCACCAGTTCTATACAAGGGGAAAGAAGACACGTGGAATGATGACGTTCAATCAAACCACGCGTGGTTAGAGAGATCTTGTTGGTGGTTCCACATATACAGCGCCTCGCACACGAGTTATGGAAAGTCAAGCTAATCAAGTCCAGTGGCCAGTTTACTAAACAGGTGGTTAGTGGTAAATGAAGGCTTCACCCCAACAAACACTTTCCATCTGTACTCACAGCTGCACGGCTTCATTACCTCTTTACAGAACAAACAAGACGCATCACTCGCATGATTACCTGTTGGTGATTACGCACCAACAGGCCACGTCGGATTCATCGACAGAAAACTGTGTAAATGACCTGCGTTAACGTGATGGACTTATTAGAGTGAGCGTGAACGAGTCTAGCAAATTAGAATAATCAATGTCACAAAATGACAATAAAAGGCAACACATTACACCAAAGGTCAGTAATAGACGGGACCGTGGTCCGGGCCCAGATGCCGTCCAACCGGACCCACAACTAGAAGTTATTCTACAACTGGTCAATACTCCTTGACCAGCGTTGTCATGAGCTAATTTTGTTTTTATTCAGCTCCCCTGGCTATTGTGCAACAGCATTTAGAAGGTACGTGGATAAGTGTAGGAGTATATTATAATTTGAACTGCAGAGTTAAACAGAATGTCAACATAATGAGCTGAAATTGATCTATTTGAAAAAACGACCCATAAGTAGAAAAACCTTGGACTGATTAACATCAGACTAATTTACGTCTGGACCAGTCGTAATTTGTATAAACGGTATAGAAAGTATGAATTTTCCCGACAGTTTGGATTTTGACTGTACCGTGCTGACAACTAGAGGGAGCCCTCACACTACCAGGAAGAAGAAGAAGAATCACCTGCGAATCTTCTGGAAATCACAGTTTGTTTGGAAACTTAGAAATGACTAAAAGTGCTAAAAGAGGTGGAGCAGCTGGTAAAAAAAGGCCGGTAGAACTTCAATTACATGGACATTGTTCAGGGTTACTTCAATGCACCTCACATTATATTTTTATATATTTTTATTGTAGCTATCTGCACAGAAAATTTGCACTGATGCTGGCATCTATTTATTGGTACAGTTGTTTGTTTGTTTTTAATTTAAATTTGAACAGTTTTTGCCTCTGTTGTTGTTGTTTTTGTCTTGTTTCTATTTTGTTTGGACAACTACTCTATGTGCCTTTGAATTGCCCCTCAGGGACAAATAAAGTTTCTTGAATTGAATTGAATTGAAAAAGTGTTTTACAGAGATGTTACTTGAGAAAAGGTTTTATATTTTTTTGTATTATTGCATTCTTACACAATAAATGTACTCAAAATACCGCCATACTATGTGAAATACAGTTAAGAGTACAGTAATGGCTGCCATACCAGTGTTTTACCCTTTCAGAAGCATTTATATTGACATTTTTAGAAAAAAACGAATATACCGTTATGGTGTATACTGTATCACGGTATATACGGGGTATAACTTTTAGCCCTGACCAGCCGTGAACTCAGTCAGTACTTGAAAGAAAACTCAAAATTCGAAATAATTGGTGAAAGCGAGACGTCTCCTGAACCATTGTACGCACGATTTAAGAACAAATCTGTTCGTACAGACGGTTCTTCCATGAGGGCCCAGTGTCTCTCTTGCTGTGGAAGCAGATCACACTGGAGGCTAGAGCTAATTACCATACCTGCTTATTCAAACTAAACTTTAGATGATAATGCTGTTATCAATCACATTTCAGCTTCACAGATCTCTCGGGTCGGTCCTCACCTGACGCCCTTCTTGTTGGCCTCATCGTGGGGCCGGATGTAGTCCACCTTCCCCTTGGAGATGACGCACAGGTCGATGTTGCTCCCGGAGCCCAGGTCGTTGAAGATTCCTGCAGCGATGGCATCACGAACCAGCCGCTTGGCTGCTTCCTCCTGCAACATCAAGTATTACAGACAATCATTTACTGTCTGTCATATTACCATCCATCACATGTGAGCTGTGGACTCACCTCCATGTCGGGCTTGTAGCGGTCCTCAAATACTGCCATAGCAGCCAGGGACCCAGAACCTTGAATCAACAGTGACATAATCCATGTGTCAGTAGCAGTTCTCCTCTGGGGCAGCATATGGTCAACAACTCATAGTACTGAATCTGAGAAACATGGTATTCTCTCCGTGTGTGTGTGTGTGTGTGTGTGTGTGTGTGTGTGTGTGTGTGTGTGTGTGTGTGTGTGTGTGTGTGTGTGTGTGTGTGTGTGTGTGTGTGTGTGTGTGTGTGTGTGTGTGTGTGTGTGTGTGTGTGTGTGCGTGCCATAGACAACCTGCTGCTGAGAACGTCATTAACTATGTAAACCTTATGCAATATTCTTCATCTATATTTGGATATTTGAAACCTGTGTGCAATGAACAGTCAGTATCTTTTTTCACTTTACCTTCTGGCGCCACAATAATACACCTGTTGCACCTTTTCTCGAAAGTTCCCATATATAGATATATTAACATGAACTAATCATGTAAATGTCTGTAAACAGTAATAAAGGTGCTTTTTCCTGAGGATGGTTTGGGAACAACATTATGTAGATGGTAGATGTTCTTTGACGATATTATAAGCAGTGTTTAATCTTATTATGATTTCTGACTCGAAGCAGTGAGGAGTAGAATTAACAATTTTTTGGTTTCTCGGACTGTAATCGGGAAATTGTTAGTTGTTTTTTTTAAATTGAGATTTTAAAATTTTTCAAACTCAGTTGGTGCCAGTTAGTTGTTAGTCAGTGCCCCATTCAATAACTAATGAGATCCTCATAATAATGATTACAAATTTTTAAAATTCTATCAGCCCATAAATCATGAGATATTGATCGGCAAGGACCAAACCACTAAATACAAACTGACTTTTGGAATTTTAACCAAATTTGACAAAACGGTTGAAGATGGGGCCGGTCAGTGTCTGCACTTATTTTAATTACATTTTTGTAACAGATGACCTTACATAACTAAATGCAGCTCAGAATTAATGAGTTGATCGTTAATCGTTGAGATGTAACTAGAGTAGAAGAAGTGTACAGAACAGTGTGTGGAGACTGACCCATGGTGACGTAGGGCAGCTTGTCAGTAGAGCCGTGAGGGTAGATGCTGTAAAGGTGAGGACCATTACAGTCCACTCCACCAAGAACCAGAGCCGCCCCGATATAGCCCTGATACCTGGAGGGGAGCACATTTAAAAAGTGAGACTGAATTTTGTTTAAAAAATGGCAAACATGGTTATTTTATCTATCAAAAGTTTCTCAACTGATTTTCAAAAGAAGGTATACACCAATGCAGATTGAGAGGCGAACCTGAAGAGCATCTGTTTGAGCATGCGGTTGGCCGTGGCCACGCGTGGCGACCTGCCAGTGGAGAGGGAGTGCAGCTCCAGGTTGGAGGAGATGATCTGAGTGGTCATCTCTGTATCTGCAGCGGTTCCTGCTCCGCAACAGCTGGACAACAACACAAATACAGAGCAACTCCATCACATGAAGCTGGAAAAGAATCACCTTGGCAATCAAGAGATTTTCTCTAGATATTCTCTTTCAGATTGTTTTTGTACGATTAGACAATTGGACTAGAGCCCATGTAGACAACACACTCTGTAAATCAGACTACCTGCAGTGTATTGAAGCCTGAGTATCAGTGACTTACTAGATGTTGGGGGAGATGTAGTGGATCTTGGAGCAGTTCTTGTCTGCCACGATCATGCCCTCAGTGGCTCTGGTGTCAGCTCCCAACACTACGCCGTCCTTCGAGGGGAAACAAGACGTCAGTGACTCTGTAAACGTTCATCACTTTAGTGCTTCTCAACTAAGTAAAACTAAACTTCTAACAACTGGCCCCTCTGATGACGCGTGATTGGTTCCTGTTTCTGTTCAGATGAGGTTTATTCTCCAGTTGCATAGAAGGGATTATCGTCCACATACAGAAAATAACTATTCAGATAAAAAAATATATATATAACACTAAAAAATAGTTTGAGAAATATATTTGTTTAACTGCAACACAGTAAAACATTTCTTTGTTGTCTGACTGCTGATCATCATATCACATAAATTTGATGTAGTATTGTTCAAGCCGTCATAATTTATGGGACATTTTTGTAACAACTGTGCTCTGACAAGTCTAAATGTTGACAATGCAGAAAATAAAATATAAAGACAGCTTGTAACATATTATGAGCAAAAGACAACATCGATTATTTCATCCCGGATTGACAGCAATTGGCTAGTCTTTATTTATGTTTTAATCTAGAAACAAATAAAAGAACAAAGCACAGTAATTGTCATAATGATAACCTGTGAATGTGACATATTTATTCAAGCAGGTCATTTTTAGCTGAGCCCTTGAGCAGGCAGTGATTTAAACCTGAGAGAAGTTTACACGAGGGGACATATCAAAAACTATAAACATATATGACTAAATACAGTGATTAAGGAACCACACGCTGACATCTGTAACTGTATCCATGGCACATATTTTGACATTTTATGGGATGAAAATGACTAGTATGAGTCTTTGCAATACAATTGATATTAGCTAGCCCAACGTCTTTCACCAATCAACAAGAGGCTAAGATGCGTCTCTAGTACCTACGTCACCTCATGTTTACACACGTGTCTATGATTTGACGTGGTCGGGTTTCTGTCACTGACCTTGAAGACAACACCACAGATGGTAGTTCCTGTTTTTCGAGCAGCGGGTAAACTGCCTCCCGAGTTGTTCAGTGAACCTTCCACAACTGCATTTCTGAAAGTAAAAAATAAAACAGGCACTTGTTTTAGCAGAATGACTTTAAAACCAAACTACCAAGCTCCAGGGCTGAAAGAAACAATGGTTTTCATCGTTGATTAATCTGTTCGATTATTTTCCCGATTAATCCATAAATTGTTTGGTTCATAAAAAGGTGAAAAATGACGACCGTTTCCCAAAAACCCCAAGGTGATGTTTCGTTTGGTCCACACACCAAAGATATTCAGCTGACTGACACAGAGGAGCGAAGAAACCAGAACATTTTCACATTTAAGAAGCTGAAATCAGAGAATTGATTCATTATTTCCCTATAAAAACTACTTGAAGAGATTAATCGATTATCAGAATAGTTGCCGATTCATTTAGTAGTCGATAACTGGTCGATTAACTGTTGCAGCTCTACCGAGCTTGTGTACAAGGCTACAATGTCAAACAAAACAAAACCGTCTGCAGGCAGACCGTGAGAGTCAAATCACATGAAACATACTGCTATTGAATTACTTGCAGATTTAAAAGTTTAACCACCTGGGCTGCATGACACGTTTTCAGGTGAACAGCGGTGAAGTGGTCATAGGACAGTTTCCCATTAAGAGTTAATGTTTCCATGTGAGACACTGAATGTGATAACTGTTCCTAAGTTAAAAACAGCGATATATGAGAGGTGGTATTTCTTATATTGTGCGCAAGAGATACATAACTTGTACATAACCGTTCAATTGAGCGAGAACTATAAAATGTATCGTCACGATCAAGCACCAACATGGCAAACTGTCCAGATTCAGCAGTTAACGTATCAACGTGTCGACATTGTTTAAACGAAGAAGGAACTATAGGGAGCCACAACAGCAACGCGTGGGTTTTCAAAAGAACAAGTCAGTGACGCCTTTGCTGTGCACATATTGATTTGTTCCCACGAGATATACGTGTCGTGTGGGAACAAGTGATTATCCTGTGCGAACAGTTTAGGGTTCCGCAGGATGCTAACGGTGATGAGTGCAGAGAAACGCCTGAGTCATTGTACGGGAGCCAGGTTAGCATGGGATAGCATCGCTAGGAAAACGTTATTGAAACACGTTGTCAACAGTACAAAGGGTGAATCCTTTTGAGTTTAGCAGTGTTGTCATTCTGATATGATTTTCACCGACTGAAAACCACTCACCTTTTGCAGTTTTCGAAACTAAATCCGCCGGTCGGTGGTTGTTTCATGATCATTGTCGCCATCTTGGAGGAGGAATATTTCTACTTCCGGGAAGTACTTACTCTTCTTCGTCTTCCGACTCCGCTTTTCTCTTCTTCGTTTTCAATGGCCCGCCCCCTTCAGTCTCATAATACTCTGCTACAACCCAAAGGAATAAAGATATATATGTCTTTTATTATGATTTCCTGTCTGGATACCTAAAAGCAGGACTTCAATCTTTGAACTTTTGGAGTTCTCCTGTTTACTCTGTGATGCCATTTTTGGGGAAACCTCTAATGAAAGTTATCCTAATTTTCCATTCATAATGTTTTGAAAACTGTAAGGGACATTTAAGATAAGCATACGAACATTTAAGAGAAATTAACATTTTTGTCTATCAAATGGAAAACAACTCCATCACACTTTTATCTGACAAACAACAAATACAATTTAAAAAAAATTTAATACAATTTTTTAATGTTTTGTAATTCATTTTTCATATAGATAATGTAACTGATTAGCGTTAGTCCAGCCCCTATGGAGCATCAGCATCAGCACTAATTCATATTCTGTTCTGTTCCCATGTCAACCAGTTTACTGTAAAATATATTGAAAAGTGTTGAAGTGTGTTCAAGTTATTGAAACAATAGATATAAATATTACAATTACATCCTGTCTGCCATCCAGTCCACGCAGACCACCTGCACTACACACACACACACACACACACACACACACACATCCTGGTCAAAACACACATAGGTGGAGATGCAGGTAAACTGACAAAAAACATAACCGATTTGGTGGAATTCAGTAACATAACCATAATAACCAGTTACATACGCATAATCTTGGACACAAAATTGTATTCTACCATATTGATTAACGTCATTGAAGCACGAAGTAAAACTGGTAAAAGTCAGATTCTGCCTCGTCCCAACTGCTCCTGTGACACTGTTTTTAATCATGCTGCCATGTTTTGTCCTTGAACAGGACAGATGCCAGCTTGATGCCAGCTGGATGTCAAGGTCGGGTCGGAAATGGGCTCCAGTGAGGTGGACAGAATCAGATAGAGCACCCCCACAAGAAGGGTGCATTATGTTGATTAAGCCCCGTATTAAAGAAGAGTGGGCAAAACAGGTGGTTGAAAGTGTAATCGGTGGGATCTCAGTGACTGATAACAAAGGTTTAATGTACTCCAACAATAACCTACTGTAAGTGTGCCCGCTTTCCCATCATCCACTGACTTCATGCTCCATAACATTGTCTTGGATTAAATATCAAGCTTCATGTATAACAGCATGTGTGTTCCTAAAGAGTGTATCATGAAGATTTGCCAAGAGCCAGAGGTAGTTTTTTGAAAATTTAAAGTTATCTTAAGTGGACCAGTCAACCTCAGCATCATTACCCTCTTCATCTCTGGCCGGTACAGTAGCTCCATCAGAACCTATGTTTTGTGGCCAGATATTGCTTCATTTCTCCAACTGATCGGACAGTTTCTCTTCAGTGGTGCAGGTAGGAATCCAAAAAACTAGATCCCTAGGTCTTGAGAAATGTAGACAGCTGTGAAGCATGTGGGCACACAAACAGACTCCAAGTCTGATTGAAGAAACAGCAGGAATATATATTTATTTCTATTAAATATTAAAATATATGCCCAACAAAAAATAGTGTAATGTTCCCAAAAAAATAAGGAAAAACAGAAAAAAGACTGAATGAATAATTTTGGAATCTACCTCACATTTATTCTATACAGTACATACATACAGAAAAATACACACAGCTCTGCCCACCAGTGCTTAACAGTAAAACTATGATTTTTCAAAGCGTTCCAAAAAGTCATATTGTAAGTGTTATTTCTAGTGATAACTCATTGTATTGGACAGGAAAATGAAGGCTTTTATATGGTCACATGTGAATTGAGCATCTCAGTGAGCAGGTTGTTGCAGGGCACCTCACCACTCAGGTGTCTGCAGTACAGGTAGTCTTCAGCAAGGGTGCTGAGCGATCGTAACTCAGAGAGACACAGGAGCAGATTGGTAAAGCGTTGAAGGTACTGACAAGAGGTGCACAGTGTATATTCCAGCAGGGCTCTTTCAGCCTGCTCCTGCACACTCTCTATGAGCTGGTGTTCTTCAAGTTCTTTCACATCTGGTCAGTGATGGGAAAAGAAAACAACAACCAATGCATATACCATACACAGAGCAAAACATCAAAACTTGACATATCATGGAGTGAAGAATTTGAGAATTTTACAGGCACTACCTGTGGTTATTAGTCATTTCTTTACACTCCATACATCTATCATTTGATAGTCACACATTTGAGCTCTCTAGTAGGTCATGTTCCGGGAATTATGGAACTGCAAAACGTAATTCTGACACGAGGAACTGTAAGGAAAACAATGGCAGTGTTTGAGATCATGTGACTCTTGTGTTTGAGTGATGCCATGATTTTATGCAAAAGAAACATGCAGACGGGTGGAAGCTAGATGATCAGCTGAGTGTCCATTTGATGAGTGTATCATTTACTGTATACATTTCTTCTTTAGAACATTATCAGAGAAGAAATTGCATGCTCTGTCTTTAACTTGGTGGCTACCAAACACTGGGTGCCAGAAGTCTTTGTGAATGATCTGTACACAAACACTGTAAATTCTGCCTGATAGTTACTGGACCATTGGAAGGTACTACCCCCAGAGCAGGAACTTTTAGAAGCCATGCACAATGGCAGAGAAACTATAACTTGACCCTGGTTCCTTTGGACCAGATGCAGTTCCTGAAATGGTTCCCGTGGCCCTGGAAACGTTTGTATGTAATGTAATTGAATGTGGCTGTAAAGGTCACTTACCCGGGTTAAAGAGGATGAGGAATTTGATGCAGGCAAACTCTTGGCGGTCCACCTTGAGGATATGGAGCTTCTCAATCAGCTCTTGTACTCTCTGGACCAGGCTGGCTAGAGTAGGAGAGGCAATATCTGACAACTGCACCTGGACCAAAAATACACATTTTGACATCAGGAACAGTCATAAAATGTCGCTCTGTAGTGGACGACTTCCATAGTAAAGTGTCATACATTCAGTACACAATAAAATTAATGTTTGGACTTAGAACAGGACATGGTTCTTGGGCCACAACCAGCTAAGATCCTCGCAAGAAACTCATGTTCGTTTGGCTTGCAGCTGAACATCAGAAGCATGTACTGGTGACCTAGCCTGGGACGCCTCCATTGGGAAGGGATTTCCCTCGGCAGAAAACTTGCCCGTCCAATCACAGTCGATTATCTGATAATGGGCGAGGTTTACACCATGACGCAGACGGACGCGACTTCTGAAAACAACCGAGGCCGCCGCTGATGAACGAGCGTTTGACTTAAAGTACCCGATATTTTCACATTTCTCCCACAAAAACGGCAACACTCGTTCACAGACATGGTGGAATCATCATCACAGACATCTCCTCTCTATACGCTCTACTCTGATTACATTTTTCACATCGCTGAACAGACAACACATGATTCGTCTACGCCAGGGTACTGATGACCAAGCATCCGCAAGGCTGCCCAAGACAGGGTGATGAAAACAAATAGACTATCAATGTTGAAGACACAGAACTTCAACTGTTGTGAAACACTTAACTCTTTACCGTAATGCTGAAGGGGCGTACCCACGTTTCCAGCCCCGTTTTGCTCGTACGCCACGTTTATTAATGAGACCTCAGATCATTTCTACCACCACTGATTGCCGGACATCACCAGTTGTTTTTTTTTATGACAGCACATCGGATAGAACCTAAAATTCATAGATTCTGTACTGACGTTGCATGCAGACAACTCAAAGTATCATTTGAATGACAAACAGTGTGTGTCTAAGTACAGAAGTACTAATACGTATGTGTAAGAAGACGTTTTTAAAAGCATTTCAAGTCTATGGTGAGCTGGATGAAAACATTGATACAGAAATACTAGCGGGGAAGAAGTGGGGGAAAACATTGCAGTCGTTGAGTTTGTTGGATGGAGATGATGGCCTTGGAAACCCGACTTGGCTCCCATCCTTTGTTGCTCCACCCCCCCCCCCCCCCCCCCTCTTTTTTTATGAATATACAAATAAGATGTGACAAAAAAAATGGTAAATCTCACCTCCTGCCCAGTGACCAGGAGCAGACTGCCCTCTTTGCCGTACAGGACCTGTCTGGAAATGATGTCCAGGATCAACAGTTGACCCCAGCAGCTGTGCAGTAACTTCATCTGATCATTCACCTCGGAGCAGAAAATGAGCAAATACAGTTTAAAACACAGCTTCCTTCAGGCTCATCATATCTTTGAACAGAACAGGGACAGGGAACACTAGTCACATTCGTTACACCAATGGGTATCATCTACCCTTATTCCCCGAGATAGACAAATATATTCATTTAAAACCAAAATCACTTGGCAGGACCTACCTTAATTTGTTTGAAGAAGATAGATGTGCGAGCCCACTCCACAACAGAGAACAGCATCTGGTCAGCCATGAGGCACATCAGAGTGAAAGTGCTGGGGATCCTGTGTTTCCGCCAGCTACTCATCTCCTGCCGAAGACATGCGCTGATCTTACTCTGGAGTTGTAGCTCATCTGGATCACAGAGCAAGAACTCCATCACAAGCTGAGGCATCCTCGGATCATGTGGGGAGCTTGAGTAAAGCTTGTCTGAGTTGGTGTAAGTTCCTACAGCAGAGCCTGGTGGACTGGCACAGGTGTGCTCTGACTTGAATGTTGCGTTCGAGGAGAAGCACTGGTACTGAGTGGCACTCGGTGAGCGGAAGGGCAGATGTGAACATGGTGCTGGAGGTTGGTAGCGGATGCAGTCAGTCTGTGCAATGGGCAGCAGGGTGCTGTGAAGGACAGATTCTGGTTGGAAGGTGGGGACTCTTTGGGGGTGGGAGAAGGTCAGAGGTGATCTGCTCTCTCTTCTGAATCCACAAGCTTCTATCAAAGCCTTTCTCTGCTGCTTGAGGGCGCGATCTTGCTTGTATATGGGGCCAAACTTGTTTCTGCCACCTCGCATACGATCTGCACGAACAGCTGAGAAAATGTGATTTGTTTAGTGCAGGACTTTAAGCCGATTGACACAGTCACGTATGTACACATTGTCCTATTAGGCAAGTAACCCCTTATATTCTAGATCTGTACTGCATTTTACACCATTGTTATTGGTATTAGCGGAAACACACTGGTTTAAGTATCACTATTAGATCAATTCTAGGTGCAGTAATGTTTTCAATTGCTTAGAAATCAAATGTTAAATATGGGTGTACTATATTGTTTTAGCAATCACACTATGACCCAAATAAATGCAAAAAAAAAGTACGTACATTGTAAAGTTGTATGCAGTGATGGTAATTATTAAAAGGTGTTGATTATTTTTGCTGCTTGGGAGCATGGCATTAAGGCTGAAGGCTGTACCTCTATGCTGTACACACACTGAGCACATTATTAGGGTATAGCTTTACAGCTTGATTATTCATGCAATTATCCAATCAGCCAATCATATTGGAGCAGTGTAATGCATAAATCATGAAGATAGAGGTCAAGAATTTCAGTTCTTCAGAATGAAGAAAATTGATCTGACATGACTGTCAGACAGGTTTCTTTGGGTATTTCTGAAAATGCTGGTCTCCTTGGAACTTCTCGCACAACAACAAAAAACATCCAGTGCAGCAGTTCTGTGGAAAACACCTTTTTGTTGAGAGAGGTGTGTCAAGAGTCCAGGCTATATTTATATGCATGGCTTTTCAAACCACAGGAGTTCAGTTTCACTAGGCCTAACTGGCACATTGGCTTCATAGTTACTACAAATGTATGAAAGGTGTCATCCTTACCTTCCAGTTGCATGCCAACGTGAAGACACTTTTGAAATCTGCAGAACGGACACCGTTTCCTGTGTGTTTTATCAATTCTGCACTCCTGGTTTTCTGCACAGACGTACTTCTTGTTGTTTTGAACTGTTCTTTTGAAAAACCCCTGCAAGGTGTTTACGAAGAAAAAGGAAGTTCTACTGTCACAATCTACACTGGCTCTTAACTGATCAACCCTGTGCCAAGTGCTGCCTGTCATTTGCGATACCTCCAACACCAGATACCTATTGTGCAAACGTCCATGCATAATATCTCATGTCCAAAAGTAGCCAACACCTCTTTATCTGGTCATAGGTATTTTATAGGCTTTAACATTTTACGTTTACACACGCAGTACATTCTTATTTTTTGTGACATTACATGTCGATGTAATTTTAGTGATTTTAAAATAACCACATTTTTTGTAAAATTTTGGTTAAACAATTTTTGAAATCATACAAAACATGAACTTAGGTATTTATTTTTTCTCAACATGTACTTATGATAAGAAAATGTGATACATATAGCACTGCTGGAAATTAAGATTTTTTTCAATCAATACGTTAAAAATAAATATGATGAATTCATTTTTGTGTAAGTGTCAAGTGGCCACTGAAATTAGAAGTGTTGGTAGTGGTATGGATCCTGCCCACAACTATTTAAAATATAGCACATATTTGAGGCAAAAGGACATGTGTAATATATTATCAGATATTAATATGTATCACTGCAAATATGCTATCACTGCTGTTGACATTTTTCTTTATTAACAAATTTGACAGAACAGAAAAGAGTTTTTTTTGGATGATTTGACTGCTGCTTCTGAACTGTTAATCCGTCTGAACTGAAGAAAAGTACATAATGTCACGGATTAAGACTGATCATCATCCTCACTCGTCATTTAGACCATTTATAGTCACAAATAATTGTGAATTTCACTGGCTTACAAAAACACCAGTGGGATAAGTAACCACACTGAACGATTATTTCTTGATATCTACGAATCGGTACCTATTTTTATTTCATATATTTTCAATGAAATTATTTTATAATATGTAAATACTGTATAACATGAATATCATGTTAAAATGACCTTAGAGGAAATAATATGGAACAGATTACTCGGCAGGCACCTTCAGTTGTGCCGAATCCAGCAGAGGTTTAACTATCTGAAATGTTACAGTTAGAAAGATATGGATAAACAACAACAACAACAGCGATATGGATAGAGTTCTCGGGGAAACCTGGTCAAAAACAAAAGCTTTACCTTGCAGCTCTCGCAGGTCAGCAGGCCGTAGTGGTATCCAGAGACTTTGTCTCCACAGACTGGGCAAGGCTCCTCCAAATCCACTAAATGTCTGAATTCCATTTTGGAAAACTGAAATAAAAAAGGAGGCGACATTTGACTAGTGACAAAAATGAAACTAAACTTAACACACACATACACATACAGCATACAGTGTACTATAAAATGAACACCTGTAGACGTCAGGCCGCTGCTCGTCCTCCCTGGGTGCTGAGTGTGATCGGAGCGTCACTGGGTGGGCTCATCAAGCCTCAGGGGAGGGGCGCTCTCCGTGGTCCTGAGGTCTGAGCCCGTCTGGAGCTACAGACAGGGAGCGCGACTGACCTCCACAAAGATGAGATAGGATAAGATAAGATAAGATGAGATATTCCTTCATTTCTCCCACAACGGGGACATTTGGGCGTTACAGCAGTGGACAGCAGAATATTCCTTTTCTTTTTTTTAAAGCAATAGGTATGCACAAAATATGACATATAAAATATAAATACTATATACAGAGCATTAGCAATAATGCACATGGAGAGTAAACATAAATATAAATATTGCAATAAGTGTTGAATTCAGTCAGTTTATGTTGTTGTGTTGTTGTTTTTTTCCAATTAGGCCAAGAAATAGTGTATGACATCGGCTCCTTTTCAAGGTGCAATGTTCTGAGTTGTCGGTCAGTACTGAGATACCAGAAAATGTAATATATATACTGTATTTATAGGCGTTTTTCCACATACTGTAAATTTTTTAAAGTGACCATACTTTCTATAGTTCAGTTCCTGCAGAACAAACATGAATGGTGGGTATAAAAGAGTATAAATTGGTATAATAATGTCTAAGTGTAGAATAGTATTAAACTAATATTGAACAATCTGCAGTTTCTAATTACAGTATAGTTGATGTTGTCCAGTTAAGTAATACAGTTTGATACTGGTTTGGAGTCATTGGGTCACATGACATGGAAGCTATTGGAAAAACTGCAATTATTTTGTATTTCTATATTTATGTAAAAAAAAAAAATCAAAATACCACATAAGCAATTCAAATTAAATATGCTACATGAAATCAGTTTAGTCACATTTTTTTTCACATAATCTTCACTAATATTTTTGAGTCAGCATGACAAACCACTGCTTTTGTGTCAATCAAACAATAATTCATGGACGGTCCCTAGCGCCATATAAATAGTCCATTTTTCATTTACAATACTCTTTCCCATTAAACGGTTGCCCGGTTTATCTTATCATCTGGATCTGAAACTAATTCAAACAAGTTAGAAAGACATGGTTGTCGAGAGTTAGTTGGGTGCCTGGAGTCCTTTACTTTGAATTTATTTCTAATATCTGTTTCCATTCTGTTTTATAGATGCTTCAGCTATTTTATTACTAGTGCTACTATTGTGTAATTTGTCCACCAGAGAGCACTGTTACTCCACAACATAAATGTTGGTTTGTCAAACGCTTTTTCCCATTTTTGAGTCACATGGGTAGAAATAGAAACATGTGGTGGTAAATGGATAAACCAGGGTTTTTAAAAAAAAATGCATTTAAATCAGTCATTGTGACACTCAAGGTGACAGACTATTGTAACTCAACCAGGACGCAAGAGCCTTGGAGACGATTTTAACAAAACATGAAAAATGTTTGCGTTCCACACAAAATACGTTTCTCATCATTTAACAATTTGAGCAGATTCATCGTCGAGAGAGGATGTACTCTGTTGATTAAAATTATCCCATGTTCCTACCTCTGGCTCCACACTTGTTGGCTCCAAGGAAACTCTTGGTTATATTTAGTCTTGTCTGAAACATTTGTAATATGTGCTGAAGTGAACAATGCTGATCCTATTATATTATTTCCTCTGGACACCCTTTTGATCATGCTCTGATTGGACAGGTCTCCGGAGCTCACTTCATGACCCGGTGATTTTCTAAGCCACATATACATTGTAATATCAAAGTTACCGGTGAATGGAAACTTTTGGGCTCCCTGGTTAGATTCTATGTTTTGTTCATCTTTTGAGTACATTTTTTTTTCATAAATCTTGCAACAAAGGGACATTAAAATGTTATGAAAATGTAAATGTTGCTTTCTATTTAAGATTGCCACACCGCCCTCTCAGAACATCATGAGGCCTTTATCCACCTGTCGGGCCTCATTGGGCCGCTCAAGAACTGTTCATGAAATCTCAACGATGGAATGCTTTGCCAGTTTTAATTCTACTCTATCTCATGTTGTAATTTGTCATAATTACATTGCTACATGTGATGCGACAGTGCTAACTTTGTAAGGCATTGAAAGAATAAAACACAGCTGATGAAGCCATAAACGATGGAAAAACATCAACTTCAGGACGAGGGAACGGGAAGTGAAAATGTATCCTACATTTATTTTGGAGTGAATTCCTCTATATTTATTTTTTTCACCAGTCCACCCCTGTGTGGAAATATACATTATACTAAATCTAAAAACATATTCACTCCGTTTTTTGTCTCCACCAACTCTTGGGAAACGCATCTTGGTGCCACAACTGTACAATTTTAACTCTATACTGTAATATCTGTAACATCTGTTTTAAATTACGTGTAGGCTCTGATCTAAGTATCATGGACGCTCTCATATTTCAGCATTCGTTTGTGCTCAGTGTACCCGGTTGCTTAGGAATACATCAAAAAAAAAAACTCAATTTCACCTCACATGGTGTAAACCACCAATCTGCATTACAGTGCCAGCTGGTGACAAACATATTTCAGACTCACCTGAAGCAGCAGGTCACAGAAGGACAAGCCTCTCATATACACGCTTAGCACTGTGGCAAGCTGCAGACAGGTGTCAGCCATCTCTAACGTTTACAGTAGAGCTTTATTCCCCGTGGTCTGCTGATGTCATCAGGTGCCTGCTGTTATGAATGAATAATGTTAAGCAGCTGGAGCTTGAGTTTCAGTGCAAGTTCAGACCTAAAATAATCCCTTAGCTTCAAATGATCTCGGAAGAAGGAGAGAAGGAGCTCTTTAGGAAACATAAACAAATCAGCGTTAACTCAAGTCAGGGAAACAACTCAAATTACAGGCCACAACCTGGCCACGGGGGCCTCATGCAGCTTCTTATACTCAAATATTAGGTTCACATTGTGCAGGAGTATCTTCTTTGGAAGTGTGTGCTTTCCAACAGCATCACCATATGCAGTTCAGCCAAATGTAGGTAATCTAAACTGAAGAAAAGGATAGTTTCTTCTGTTTTCCTAAGATTTCTGTTGTATGACTTTTCTTGTAGGAAATTTCTGGTATGAGAAGTCACAGCTTCTAATACTGTACCGCAGGGGGAGGCGCAGACTGAGGAATCTGTTTCCGTTCAAGTGACAGCACCACCAAGCAGCTGTAGTCATTTTGACAGGAGCAAAGGCGGAGAATAGGTGATGTTAGAAAAGACAACACGGAGCTCAGAGTGGTCATATGACAGGAGAGACTTATGGATTCTATTACTGAGTCTAGAACATATTATTGGGGTTAAAGGAACAGCACTAGGTTGGCTTAAATCCTACTTATCAAACAGATTTCAATTTGTTAATGTTAAGAACAACAACAACTCTTCCACATGCAAAAGTTAGTCATGGAGTTCCACAAGGTTCTGTTCTGGGACCAATACTTTTCACTTTTTATATTCTTCCCTTATATTATCCCAATATTATCAGAAAGCCACATCCATTGTTATGCAGATGACACCCAGCTGTATTTATCCATAAAGCCAGTTGAAACTAATCAGGTAGACAAACTTCAGGACTGTCTTAAGACATAAAGAACTGGATTACCTGTATTTCTTTTACTTCTAAATTCAGGAAAAAGGGACAAGTAATGTAGTGAGTGCCAGCCCTGGTTTCAAAGAATCGGGCCGAAAACCATTAACCTGCCATCTGGCAGCTTTTCATCTGTCTCAGACTCAACCTTAACTAGAACGAGAACTAAATGTTGGCTTTCTGCTATACTCTTCAGAAACGGAACATAAACAAAACATGTACAACAACAATATATATAATATAAATATTGTCCATAGTCCATTTACCCCTGGTAGGTCACCTCCCATTCGCCAGATTGTCTTAGTTTCTGTAGGAGACCAAAACTTTCCAGCTTTCACAGTTTATTGTTTTTTTCTTGTGTCTAACCTCTGCTATTCCCACCTCCAGCACCTGCAAAGAAGGCAATTACACAAACCAAGTAAATGTTGTCCCACCTAGGGCAAGATACATAACACCAAATGAGTGTGTGGATGAATGTACTGATCTGTTAAAGCTACAGTGTGTAATATTTAGAAGAACTTATTCACAGAAATTGAATATATTGTCCATAACTGTGTTCATATATGTATAATCACCTGCAACAAGGAACCAATGTCTTTGAATGAGTTAAATATAGTAACCTGAGGTGGACCCGACCTCCGTGTGAGTCTCCATGTTTGCTATGTCGTGTTTCACTGTGTTCCGGTTCCACCGCAACTCGGGAGGTCGGGAAAAAAATCACCACCCCGACTTCCGGGGTCCTAATTCCGAGGTATAATGGAACGCAGCATTAGGTTGCAGAAAACGGCTGAATTTCCAGCGCTGCGGGACACATGAAATGGAATTAGCAGTGGGTCGCCATAAAGTGTCCCCTGACGGGTGCTCAGTTGGTCGCGGTTTGAGCACTTTACTGATTGGTCGATAAGACTAGAAAAGTGCTATATAAGTGCAGTCCTTTTATTATTATTATTACTCCAATTTGTTGTAGTAGTAGTATTACTATGCATCTGTTGAAAGCCCGGTGAGGAGTGCTGTAAGTGTTTTTTGTCACTTTGGCCTCCGATTCACCTGGGAGATGTTTGCGGTAACATTGAGGCCAGTACGTTGTCGGGCGGCAGGTTTCATTGTGCAGAAAACCACGGACATCTGTCTCGCTCTTCTACCTGACGGAACTCAAACCATAAGCTGTCTTTGTGTGCTGCTCTGTGTGTGCATCACTTTTTTATGATCAATTGTTAAGCAAAGAGGCGGCTGTTTGTCTTTCACCCAGCCGCTTGACGGAGCGTAACAAATAGCATTATTCCACTCATGTTCACTCACAGCTCGTTCAAAGAGGAGGAAGGGGCTGGTTGCGTGGTGAGTAAATATTGTTTCTGTCTGTGAGTCTGAAAATCAACCTGAGTGATAGGTGAACTACACGTGCTGCTTGTTGACCTACATATAGGATGTGCATTTGTCATGTACAACCTCCAAAATCGAGGGAAATTGGAATTAAATTTGAGATATATTAACATAAGTTAACTGTTGACGACATGGACACAGGGCAAGAAAGAGATCTTTTATACAAAACCTCTCAGGATTCAAAGAAGAAAATGGTGGCGGCAGCCACTCGTTGATATTACAAATACACACACATTATGTCACAGGTAAATGGCACGTGTGCATCTATAACTTTGGTCATTAACAGCAGGGCTGTCAGTCTCACATTTGTATTTAGACCCTCTCAAACTTTTTCCACAATATCACATTTGTGTACACATTTAGAAGCTTGGATCTTTAATACAGTATTTCCCTGGTTTACAAAGTGTATTTAAACAACCAAATCAGCTTTGTACAAATTTCACATTTCTTGTGCTCAAACACTTAGTGAGTCCGCAAAACTTCAGCGAACAATGGACTTTTACTAGAAAAGAACAAATCTGAAAAGAATGTTTTCGTGGTAAATAAAAAAGGAGATAAAGATTTGCTGTTTGTTCACATCCTGACAGTGACATTTGCACAGTTAACCACTTGCCATAGGTGAGCAAAACAATCATTTGCATAGTTCTTATTTTGGTTTTGATGTGCTTTATGATTGACTATTATGAATACATGTCTTTTCTTTCAAAGGATCACAGAAAGCCGACCCCTGACCCCTCCTGTAGAGTATAATCAGACAGAGGTTAGAGGGTCCACACGTGACAGAAAACCATGACAATTCCTCACATATGAGTGACTGGGTGAACCGTCAATAAATTTCACCCATTTGTTTACCATGCTCACATCCCATCTCGAACACCCAATCACAGTACATGCCATATGCACCGGCTATATACATTCCACCCACAATGCTTTGCTGTTAAGTAGAGATTTGAGCACCAGAGATGTTTAGAGGTGACACTCAAAGAGTTGAAAAGGGTTAAAAGTTTAGTAGTAGAGAAATGTTTTTATTTTGTCAGGGATCGTGTGATGCCCACTAATGTATGCGCACATTTGTGAAAGGATTTGTGTACATGTGACATGTGAAGTATGGTGACAACACTGGTTTATCTCAGATGATGTATATTGAGATTACATTTGCATTTTGATATTAGCATTTAACTCAAAGTGCTGCAGTGTTTAAGTATAACTTTGCAGAGCTGCCAGTGTCTGTCATTGAAATATAGGCTACAGTATTTCGGATATAAGTGTCTTAAATGTGATGATGTGGGATATTCCTGCCATTGCTCGTCGAATGTTTCTCGTGCAGTTCAACAAAAGACAAGAAGAATTCAAGAGAATGGATCCTTTTAATCTGAAACACATTTGTTAAGTTAGAAAATAAAATCAATTCAAAAAATAAATAGTAAATTGATACTAGTTTACACACTCATTAAAATAACATAATTTCTATGATAAATATCACAATCAAAGTAATCAGTGGATTAGGATGTGTGTGTTGTACATTACAAAGAGATCACTGTCTTTTTAAATAGAACTGTATGATTTATTGCATACCAGCACATTGGTGGGAAATAAATAAATGTCTGTCCATCTTAACATGCAAAGCTGGATGTTTCTGAAGAACAATATTCACAAACAAAAACAAAAAAGCAACTTACAACATTTATGACGGACGTACTGAGAGGCGTGCACCCCAATGATTTCGTGACACAAACACTTCCACTGTGATATTTGTCCGAATGCTGACAGATGTCCCTCCAACATACGACCAGATCCTCTGCTCAAATCCCTGGAACAACAGTGGCAGGGTACGTGGACCAATCACATTTCAGTATCAAGTTTGGTCTTTCCTGGCAGGTGGAAGTCAGTCAGGTATATCAGGTGGATGCTGTCCTGCGGTAATTTTCCCTAGTCTACTGATTGATATTTGGCGGGACGACCTTCGAGGAAGATGGCGCGGTGGGTGATGTTGGACTGACGGTAACGCCAGCATCTCACGAGGCAAAGTAGGAAGTCTGCATTGAGTACAGGCGGTCGATGGGGTTCCCCGCCCGAGCCTGCAACAAGCCCACATCTGTAGCGGTCAGGAAGCAATCGCTTGGACTCGCCAGAGAGGTGTCACTGTCAAAGTTGTGCACAAAGGAGTCAGTACCTGGTGAAAGTGGAGGCGACATGAAGAAGTCAGATTTTAGACCTAAGAAGCTACCAACACAAACCCACGTGTCTACATTTAAAGGTGAGAAATTGAGGTTGCAGCCCAGAAATATCCTGGGTCAGGCCAGTGAGGGTATCACCTAGTTGTATTGGGCTCACCAGGTCGACATGATGACAACTCAATGAGTTATCCAGTTTTAATCATCTACCATCCATTTGTCAACATCTCTGCCAATCAAAACTGAAATAAAAGTGGGAGGAGTGTTTGAGGATTTAAGCCCTTTTGGTGAGAGACGGGTGAGAACACTGGGCAAGTGTCATTTCACCAGAGAGAGAAGCAGATTAATTCAACTTTGTCTCAGTCACTGTTGATATATTGAAGCCCAGCTGTGAAGGGTATTGGGTTTTCAAAACGTTAAAGGGATTTAGTGTAGCGCTCGTATGAATTTGAGGATTCATTAAAAAAGGAATTATCAAAATGCAACAAATGCATGACATAATCTCAGTATATTTTAGTCAGTTTACATCAAGTCGCAGATAAATGGCATTCATTTCCTAAACAACATTTACATTTTTGTATTTTGATTGTTTTCCCAGGCAATTTTCACAATCACTTTTGGTATGATATGAAAATCCATTTTCCACAATTTGAATCTAGCTAAAGATGAGTTTTTTTATAACTGTGTAATAGAGGTGAAGACACAAATAATCATTTTGAACTTTTCCACGGCCAATTACATCTCCGCATGGCAGTAAGTTTTCCAGGCAGGGCTGCAGACAGTCTATCCTTGTACGCACTGTGAGCCAAAATCTCCAGTCCACGTTAACGTGGGGGGAAAGGCAGATGACGCAGAACAGACGTACCGTAGGGGTTCGGGCCCTGCTGGAAGGGGTCAGTGGCAACCACGTGCTGCTGCCGCTGGACTGGAGGTAGAGGCCCTGAGGAGGAGCTGAGCAGGCGTCCCACACAACCTGGTGTCACCTCTTCGAAAATCAGAGGCAACAAGTGAGAGCAGTGTTTGACTCAACAGCGGTAATCACAACATACTGTATGACATGCACGCATTGTCTTGACACATCTCGATTGTCTCTGGGTTAGCCATTTTTCGTTTTTTATTAAGCGTTCCTTATTAACGTCTCGCAGTAATGTGAATATTTTTTATCAGTGTATCAAGTATTTAGAGCTTGCAAATAAAATTGAAGTGATAAGATCCCTGTTTTTCTAATCTTTGGAACGTTCTGTTGCTTTTGACATTTTCATTTATATGGTGCTTTTCTGGTGTTATCAACAGGTGCGCCCCATCCATATGATATCCATTAACTCGTCTATCTGTCATATATATTGTAAGTTATCAACATTTTGGGATGTTTGAAAGTCTCAATTAAGTGCGTGGTGCAATATTGGGGCAGATGTCTGGCAGATTTATCTTATCACCTCATGGTCAAAGATAGGAACTGTGATAAGCGCAGATGGAGGCTCATTGTGGCAGGAATGAGTTCTGCCCTCCTGCTCTACTCTGCAGCTCTATACTGTTTTCTTCATTTAGTCCGCGTTGCGCACATTTAGACTTCCTGCAGAAATGGTGACCTGCAGCAACGCAGCGTCCGCTGTTTCTAATACTGAAGAATTTCTTCTTTTTAATTTATACATAATTTAATTGACTTAAAATTGGAAGAGAAGTTGTTGATGAAGCAGCTTGGCCCTGATTGACCAGATGTTCATTCTGGTATGTTGGTGTACTGTCTATTCTCTAATGTAGAAATTATCCCATGTGATTGCTATAATAAGTATGTACACAAATGACAATATTAAAAGTAGGCGTGGCTAACGATTGAGTGCCAGGAGAATTTATGACCACTACTGCTTATCAACCACCCTAAGCGCTTTTACAGTTTCATTTACACTAACACACAGTCAAACAGCCCTTCTACAGCGCCTTGCCCAAGGACACTTCGGCACGCTCTATCTGTAGTGCTATTGGTCAGTTCACACCTTGAATGTTTCCACGTGTTTCCTGTAACCACTTGTGATCCGATCTCAATTCCCTGCACTATGTGCACCATTTCTGTTCACAAAGACAAAATGATGTTTCTTTTGGCCAGACTGACTATGCAGATGTGTCCATTTTAAGTTAAGCTAAGTGCTTTGATGTGCTTCGTAAAGCTTTACGGTGAAATACATTTTAAGTGATTATAACTGTCGCGGGTCAGAGGACGACAGCTGAGTAGGCGGGGCCTCAATGTGGCCCAGGACGCATTGAAGGACCGAGTCTTCAGTGTGTCTTTGGTTCGTTCACAGCTGAACTTAGAGATGACTCTCTGTGTGTCATCTGCACATAGACTCTTCCTTTGCATAAATGTCACCAATAACACATTTTTATTGTTGTAATTTTGTTACTTATGGCGAATGGCATTTAGTGAAATCTGATTTTGCTGGGAGCTCTCACTGATTAAATATTGCTACAAAAGCGCTACATCGAATGCTTCCTTGTAAAAGCATGCGGTGCATTGAATTCAAATGCACTGTCATAACTGCGTGACTGTTTGATCTTGAAGACGTCTCACCAGTCGTCCGAGAGGCTTTTTGTCACTTTAACATCAACCTACCTCCGTTCGTGTTGGTTTGCTTTGTTCATTTGGTTTACAGCCGTAGCTTCCACTGTAATAAACCGGGCTGCTACGCCAATATTGACACACTGGAAGTCCCTGAGCAGAAAGAGGCAGTGATTGCCAAAAGCACTGGGACACTTATCTAAACTGACTGTTCCTATCAGCTGTGAGACCACAGTGGCAATAAGCCTGCTCGCCGCGATGAGCTGCGCTGCCGAGAGAATCGCGGCCCCCTCACTTTATAGCCCTGCTGTCGGAAAACTAAAAACTGGTATTTACCAGCAAAGATGTGACTCCGGCTGCCACTTTTGTGGGCTACAGCTCACAAAAGTGGGAGGGTCCCCCTTCTGTTTATTGTTCCCTACCTTTCGGTAATTACGGCCTTTACAGTAATAACAGACAGATTGCATGTTGCAGATGGACATCAATGGGGCTTTTCCTTGTTGTAACGTCAGAGGATGCAGCTGACCAGCACAACAAATTCACACGCGGATGATAAATCCTCACCTTGGCCTCGCCTCTGGCCGTTGTGCAGCTCCTGCTGTTGCTGCTGCTGTCTGCGCGCTATCTTCTTCATCTGTGAATGAATGAACGCAGTCAACAACTTGGCGGCTGACCGGCGTTGACGGGGAGAAAGACGAGAAAGACGCACGTGAAACTGCTCAGGTCCACTTCCTCCATATGATACATTTACAACATTTAAATAACTTACTGTCACCACACTGAGTACAACCGAAACATATTCTTTGGGTTTAAGGATCAGCAGGCAGTTTTCATCAAGCGACCATTGTGACAAAATATGCATACAAAATAATTTCCATATACATGTTAACAATATGGAAGAGGACAAATAAAACAAATAAAAAAACTAATAAACCAAAAAAACAGACAAAAAATGAGGATAGGAGAGAATGAAATACTCCTTTGTTTGTTGTCATAATAGAGAAAGTTGCCACGACGGGGGCATTTGAAAGAAGACAATCTGAAAAGGGTTAGAAGGAACGGACAGATGGGCCTGCATTAAGTCACGCCAGTCACAGAAGAAGAACAGGACAAGTGGTTTCCATCGTACACAGAGTAAATCCATGCAGAAATCTCGGCTCAGTAAAACGCGGCAGATACAGAAAATGGCTGATGACTGGATCTGGAAAAAATGTGTATGGGCCCGAGTTTTTTTTAAAGATGAGATATGTATAAACTGATATGGGGTGAAAAACACTGGCGGGACCATAGTGAATGTCACTATGCCTCTAACCCTCACATGACTGTCCATTGTAATGTGTTTTGAAGCAACTGGCCCCTGGTATATTTTCACTGGAGTACAGTGCAGTGCATTAGGGAAGTCATCTTAATCGTCATTAAGCTGGAAGCATTCACATCATTCACAAATTATAATTTCCTTGTGGTACTTAACCCCTGTTTAGTTGAAAGTTGCCAGTCACCTTACACATAAGTGTGTTTGTAGTCTTTGTATGTGGTCTCTCCCACACATATTAGTACATTACCCATGTATACTGAATGAGTTTTTACAACTACTGCTGTACTGACCTTTGCTCGCTGGTTCTGGAACCAGACCTGGACCACACGAACACTTAGTCCCGTCTCTGCGGCCAGGGTCTCTCTCACCTGCACGTCACAGCGCACTCATCAGTCAACTTTGCACACTGACATTGACATGTGTATCAGAGCGATGCGCATTTCCCAAATGTCAGATAGTCGTGATCACACACCCACTGCTGAGACAGTTATGCACAGCTCATGAGAGAAACATCTTGTGTTTCCTTTTGTAATCAAGTTGTAATAGTTGGTAATAAATCCGTCCCAGCACAGTCTGGTTTTGCTTGAATTCAGGCAAAATATATGGTGAGACACCTGTTGGGGTTACATTAGGCGCAAGTCCCAAAGAAAACTGAGCTCCAAGTTTCCACCAGAACTGAATGAGGGTTTAAAACTAACCTTAAAGTGGCTGTTGTCTCAGGACAGCCAATGCATGCTTTATATAATGTTTTTTCAAATGCATATTATTCATAAAATTGTCACGACTCTGCTGGTACAGCTGAGTGGGTATCATGGTATCATGTAAATCACTTTGGTTAAAAAGTGTCAGCTAAATAAATGCTAAAGTAATGTACGTGGAATTTGTAAAAGAAGAAATCTTTGGTAAACATTGCAGAGCTCAGGTAAAAAAAACAAACAAACAAAAAACTTATTTTCAGTGTGTTTTGGAAATTGGTGCATAAAGTTTCTTCTTCCTTTGATTTATTCATAACTAAAAATCAGTCATAACACTAAACAGTCAATATCTTAGGGGCTGAATGAGGCTTTCCTTTTTTTCTCCATGTACTGTTTATATTGCATGTTATGGAGTTTCTTGTGCATTCTTACTAATAATAAAATGCTTCTATTTACCATTACTGTTCTCTGTCCGATTTCCCTTTTTCAAAAACTGAATGAATTCATGTGTGTACCAATTGGTTGTGTCTACGTGTCCACTATAGCTATCAAGGCATTAGCTGCACATACATCCTCCAAGTGAACTAGGACCAAAATGAAGTGTAATGAAAACCGTGGTCCAGCTGTCCATGTGCATGTCTGCAAAATATTATGAGTTAGGCTTAACGAGTAAAAGATGTCAATCTACTTAACCCTCACCTTTCTGCAGGGTTTTGAGGAGACCTCAAAGGAGGCCTTGAAGGCCCTCCTCTGCTGGGTGCTGAGGATGGTGCGTGGCCGTTTGGGCCGACGAGGGTCTTTGCTGTCGTTGCTGCCGTTGCCTGCTGCAGGACATTTCTCTGACTTCACATCCTCATCCTCACTCTTATCTGTCATCAGACGCAGAGACACAGACACAGTAGACTGCAGATTCAAGTTGACTTCAGCATTTGTAGGATCGCATGTGAAACACTCTTGGTTGCATTGAAGGCGGGCAACGTTCCGCTGGAATGAGGCCGATGAGAGCAATCTTCAACGTAGAGATGTGTACATTAAAACAACAACACAACAACACAACCCAGACTGTACCTACTCTCAGGTACAGTCTGGGTTCCCCTACAGGAAAACAGAAGCGCCAGTGTTACCTGAGTTCGGACTGACTGTGCCGAGCAGGATCTTCTCCCGCTCATAGTCGCTCTTGCACAGCAGCTGACCTTCTTTCAGAACAAATTTGTCCCCTTGGCACAACTGGCGCTCACAGACACAGCAGTAGAAGCAGCTGAGGTGGTAAACCCTCTCCAGAGCTCGCATTACAAACTCTGAGGGCGCTATCTTCTGCAGACAGCTGCTGCACTTGGTAGCGAACAACCTGCGGACACACAGGCGAGAGAAGATTGTTATCAATGCAGAATGTGGGAAAAGGCCAACGTGGTAATGTTATCCATTATTTAAAAAATCTGATTATAAGTTGATGCACATCCTTCCATCCAATATCTGTAGCGGTTTATCCACTAAGTGCCGTGGGGGTGGCTGGAGCCAATGCCAGCTGACATTGGGTGACAGGCAAGGTTCACCCTGGACAGGTCGCCAACGTATAGAGACAAACAACCATTCACTCTCACATTCACACCTGTGGACAGTTTATAGTCTCCAATGAACCTAACGCCAATCTGCATGTGTTTGGACTGTTGGAGGAAGTCGGAGAACCTGGAAAGAACCCACGCATACACAGGGAGAACATACAAACTCCACACAGAAAGGCCTTGGTTGCTTCGAACCGGGATGCAAACCCAGAACCTTTTTTTGCTGTGAGGCGACAGCGCTGACCACTACACCACCGTGCAACCTAGGGTTGTCACGGTACCAACATTTCAAACGTCGATACAATACTAGTAAAAGTCAAAAGGTCGAAAATGAAATTGACGAAGATTGTATAGATTTTTTACAAGTGGCATCAAGAAAGAATTGACGTATAGATACTTTTGAAAACCCTAGTGCAACCCATATTTAAATATCCTCTGCATATATCCCCTCTTACTAGGATTGCATATATAGTAGCATTCCATCAATTCCATATTCTCCATCATAGTCCATGAATGTCTTGTTCCAGCAGCCCACTTCTCCTCAGGTTACTCTCCTTACCTAACACCTGACGTGGACCTTGTTGACCCAGGCGACGTGTGAGCCGGTCTGACTCTTATTTCCGGTTTCACTCATGTCAGAGGTAGGCAGGCAGCATTAAGGACATTGCCTAAGGGCCCACACAAGATTTTGCCACGCCCTGACCGGGAATAGAACCCCCAAACTGGGAGAGTGGCTCCAGCCAATTCCAGGAACAACGTCTGAGAACATCTGAACACCCCAAGGACAAACGCGCTGTAAATACACACACAATCGACACCCCCGCAAATATATACTAAACAACCAAATATACAAACACTGCGAAAATGCACAACCCGACCAAATATGCAAACACACTCTAAATACACACAATCCCCAAGAAATATACAAAAACATTGTAAATACACAGAACTTAACAAAAAATGCAAACACGCTGTAAAAACGCATGTGAGAGAAGAATGCACTGGCAGGAAGTCATGAGTTTGGGGGGGGGGGGGGGGGGGGGGGGGGGGGGGGGGGCATGATGGTACCAACACTTCATACTGCATGTTCTGTACATGTGTGTCATTACTGTATGCTGCAACTTCACCTTCACACCAGAAAACCAAAAAGAAGCCGGATGTGTTCGCGCTAGATTAATGAGCCAGAAGTAATTTGAACCCTTTCAAGCTCCCTGTCCCTGTGAAAGGCTTTTTGATGTTGAAACGGGCCCAAAGAACTGACGTCTGACGATTTTCCAACCACTTCCCGCAACCACCTCATGAGTCAGTGTGCGATCTTCAGACGGGGAGGTGGGTGCTCTTAGATGAAGAAATAAATGCTGAACCAATATGGTCAGAGTCTGGTCCATTTTGACAAATTGCTTGATTGATCTACTTTTGGTTGTTTTTCATTTCTTATTTGGACTTTTGGAAAAACAAGGAAAGTCTATTGATCTTTATTGTTTTATTTATAGACATCTAATAAGGCAAAAAAAAAGTAGCTCAAAATAAAAAATACAACGAACAAGTACCATGTAGGTGTATATAGACAGTATATTCATATATCATATATATAAATACCTAAACCCATAATCCATTCCCTGGCCTGCCAATCTGTAAACTTGGTTTTAAACAATGTATCTGAGGGATTGAGTACCTTTTTTAATCTTTTCGAACAGCAGTTCAAATAATATGCAGCTCTTCAATGCTTCCCCTATTGCCAGAGGTCTGTCACCACATCTGGAGACTTTCTGAGCCTCCATGAATGCTTCCTGGTAGTCTCACACTAGGAAGTATCTAATCAGATTCTCTCCGAGCCCGTTAAATTCATCCCAGCCCAAGAAACTGGCAACATATTTAATCTATTGTCTGGAATGTGGATATTCTCAGAGGTATCCTGCTCGGAATGCAGTTCAATCTAGGAGCTACAGCCACATTTGGATTAGCCCCCATAGAGAGATATTCGGCGGTTGATAAAACTAGAAATGCGTGATATAAAGTAGGGCTGTCAGCCTTCCTCTATAATCCCATTCCAGGTAACTAACTGACTAAAACTAACTCTACTCCTGACGACTATCTATGTAAATTTAAAATGACCTTTGATTAAGATCCACATTGGTCAAATATCACTTATACACTAAAGATATCTAACAATCTTAGAGGCAGATTTACTGAGATTTAAAAACAACAAAATTAGGATTCTACTGTTGGCTTTTGTTTCACACACGTGTGGTATAGTGAACATTGCATCTTCAAAGAGCGGCTAGTGGCTGTGGACTTTACCAAAGTGTTCCTGATGAGGCTGTAGACTTAGTGTAGTTCTTCTGTTTTAAAACACACAAAAGAAACGTGCTTAATGCGGCTTTTGTTCCAACACTGCTCAGCGGCTCATTTCAGCGGGGACCCGGACCACCACTGCTAGGGCCAGTCTCTTTGGAGGAGCCCCCTTCACCCCCTGGCCCTGTGCCCCATGCGTCCACTCAGCTCCCGTGGCTTACTACGCATAAAGAGGAACAGGATTAAAGTAGATAAGAGGAGGAGAGAAAGGATGAAGCGAGAAGAACAGACTGTGTGTGTTCCTTCACTGTTGTCTTGTTTGCTCGGTCTCCTCGTTGAGCTACGTGACCCAGAGGAGGGTTGGGGACCCTCCTGGGTGAGTGGAGGGTGGCTTGGTGCTGGCAGCTTGTTGGAGTTTTAATGAGTAGGGGTAATTAATAGATGGCTGTGAAGGAGGCAGAGGGGCATAAAAGCAGGATTCAGAGAGTAGGGATGTGATGTTTGCTCAGCCAAAGCTCAAGAAGTCAAAATAAGACCTCAGGATTCTATAGGGACTCACTTCTACATTTTTTTCGTAAACAGGGAAATTAATAATTTATTCAGCTTCTGGGGTTTCTTTTCACCCTGAGGGAACGTTGTCTCGACTAAGACCTGCCCCGTTGGCTGCAGTGAAGATGAAACCATCAAAAATGTTGAGGTCTAAAGATGTTTGGGGAAAATTGGTTTGACAATTATAAAGCCGTAATGTTTGGCGTCTCCACAGAGAAAAAGAGGAGGTGTGCAGCGGTCTTTCCCCCAATCTCTATCTCAACGTGCTCTTCACAAAATAATAACTCAAGGTCTTGCCCTTATTAACCTTTTAACTTCATGCTCATGATAAAACCTTGTCGAATGTACCCCTCGTAAAACAAAAAAGTAAGGTATTTGGTGAAGTGAAGGTGATTGGAAAAAGATTATATTTATTGTAGAAGAATGTATAGATTGTCATGCACACGGTGCGACTGTGGGGTTTTTCTCTGCAATATTGTGAGGTCTCGAACCTCACCATGTAAAGAGCCTTGAGATAATGTATATTGTGGTTTAGGTCTATACAAATTGAATTGAATGCCTCATATTTTTTAAACTCATTTTTGTACATGTAACTCTGAAGATTCAAAAATCTCCAAAGAAAAAATGCTGTGGTGTAAAAAGGGCTTTACCAACGTGACAAAGGAAAAACAAAACAGGTAGGGATGAAAAGTAAAAACAGTGGAAGAAAAAGATGCAGTAAAGGACAAACGATAAGGGAAAATAAAATAAAATAATCACAGACGTTAACCGAGTCATAATTCAATTCAATTCAATTATATTTCTATAGCGCCAAAGCACAACATACGTTATCTCAGGGCACTTGACATGGTGAGGTCGACACCTCACAACAGGTCCAGTCAATTAGTTTGTAATGGGGGCCGGTTCATGAAAAGTATTAAATAGTAAGGATTAAGTGCAGATTAAGAGTATTCCTTCTGAATATGTTCTGACTTGTGTCTATGAAGCGAATGATGCACCACAGACCAGGCTTCCAATTCACACTTCTGTCTGCGGTGTAGACAACAGAAACGTTGTGCCGAGAGAAAGATGTGGTTTTGGTTTATGTCAATTAAAAAAAAAACTTGCGTCTGAAGTCACCGTGAACCGTTTCCGTGTGAAACTGACACCAACCGAGGGCGGCGGGGGTCTAAACAAGAACCGTAAAAACACTCTAGTAAAGCGTGA
This sequence comes from Scophthalmus maximus, assembly GCF_022379125.1. NCBI lineage: Eukaryota > Metazoa > Chordata > Actinopteri > Pleuronectiformes > Scophthalmidae > Scophthalmus > Scophthalmus maximus. Next base: position 5,839,458 of record NC_061516.1, read on the forward strand.
GGAGGAGATTGTGCTGCAACTTCAAATGTTTCGGTGGAAAAACAAATGAGCCGTCTGTGCGATGTATTTGTTCGTTCTTGAATTTGTTGATCAAAAACGTTCCAGGTCCAAACCAACGCTTATGTTTTTGTGTCACATTCTAAAGTTTAGTTAGTTTTGGTACAGATTTTGACATGCCATACCTTGGTCCTGTCGTTATTACCTGCGTCTCCCTGTACTTGACTGATTCGGCGGGAAGCCTTTTCCTTTATTCCTTTTTTGCTGTTCTTTTCCTTTCTATGATAGACAGCTGCCTCAACCTCCTGTAATCGATCCAACAGGCCGAAACACCCTCCCCAAAAAAATGTTCACACTGAGATGGGGGTTGAACACCAGAACAGGAGATGAGCGAAAAAACTTGCTCTCCCTCCCGAGCCATATTTAAGAAGCAATGTTAGGGCTACATTTTGTATTCAACAAAAACAATAAATTACACAGCAGCTGTACATGGTGATACGGGCACCAGACATGCGTACATCATTCATTGATTGTTTATTATTCATTTTTATTTTATCTAGAATTTCAAAGGAGTAGATAATCACGTGATTGCCTCGTGCAGCATATCCAATATCTGATGACAAGCCTAAAACGTTTTCTGACTCTGTGGACGGTAACCTGAAAACGCTCCGTCCACAGCTCCGTGCATGTCCACAGACTGTTTCTTGTTTGCCTCTCTTTGGAGTCAAGCTATAGGGTCAGAGGACCCCCGGCATAAATCATTGTAGTTAGATGGTGGAGTCTGGAGAGGTGATGAAACCTCATCTGAAACATTTTCAAGTAGGCATTTTTTTTTTTCTGCTTGTGCTGAGCTCGGTTGTTAATCAGCTGTGGCATCAAAACAGAACAGGGCCTGAAGGTTCTCCTGGGGGGGGGGGGGGGGGGGGGGGGGGGGGGGTGTCTTTGTTCACCACCCTCCTCTTTTCTTTGCCCCCTGCTCTAAGGGGGACGGCGTGTAGCTGTGTCTGGGTCTAAGAATTACTGCGCTCACAAAAAACGTTATTGTTGCAAGCAGAAAAAATATTATGAATCGCCCATGTCTCTGGACTAGACAGAGCAATAGTTGAATCATATACCAATAACATAATCCAGTGCATCCAGAAAATATTAGACCGCTGACATTGTGTTATGTTGCAGCCTTGTGTGAAATTTAGTATTTTCCCTCATCAATCTAAACTAAATAATCTAATCTAAACTTGTGCAAGTTCACAGTAGAACATTTGCAGACCGATTGTGCCACCGCGTCACGACTTGGCCCCTTCAGACGCGGCCGACAGATGCGTCCATCCAGTGCTGGGCGATGAATGGTAAATGGACTGTATTTATATAGCGCCTTTTCTAGTCATATAGACCACTCAAAGCGCTTTACAGGACAGTCACATTCACCCATTCACACAGCGCTGCTATTCACGTTGTTGTTGTTGTTTTTTTTCCGATTCCACCGTTCATTCACATTCATACACTGCCAGAAGAGCCGCCACAGGCAGTTTAGTGTCGTGCCCAAGGACACATCGACTGGGGGAAGCTGGGATCGACCATCGGGTCGCAAACGACTCTACCTCCTGAGCCATTGCCGAAGGATCCAACAGGTGGACCCTTCTGGGCCAATCTGTCCCAGAATTCATTGCACGCCAGTTTAGAAAGGAGATAATGGCGGCCATCGTTTGTGTGAACGGAGAATATACTTTTAAATGTTCCGCCTTTATCTCCCTTCTGAACTGGCCTGCAATTAACTCTGTGTGAACCTGACCTTGGATGTTTTGCTGACTGACTGTTGTGTTTTGTTTCATGGAGCAAGGAGCAGACTGCTCACTTATGGATAATATATATAAAATTACTTATTTATTACTGCACATTGATACAGCACTGTACTCATCAGTCATATTTGTATTCAAACCACTGCACATTTTAAAATATAGGCTTCTTTATACTACTATTTGCTTGGCCCCATTAGATGCTGCACATGCATCTAAATACATTATATTGTTGAGGAATTAAAACGCATATAGCAGAGACAATACTGCAAGACAGCATGTTTCTCTCAGTACAAGGCAGAGAGTGAAACACAGAGAACGCTGACACACACACGGTGCATTGACAGCAACAAGACAGGAAATGAGATCACAAATCAAAGAAACAGTCATTTTAAGATTCCACACATTACATTGTGAGTGAAGACTTTGACATAAAGAACAACTCTGTTGATATTCTATGTTGTTCTACTTATTAACAAATCCAACGACGAATGTTTCCGACTAACAAGTAGAGATGCACAATATTGGATTTTTTGCCAATATCCAATATGCCGATATTTTACAGCTAATTCGGCCGATAACAAATATAATACTTAATATATATTATTTTTTACCCCACAACTAATGGCAGGGATCATCAAGTCTCTTCTGTCGTGGCATTAACACATTATTAATGCATAGTCTTCTCAATGGCACAATGGCAAATGCAGACAAAAAATACAAAGCTTAAAATTATAGAAATATTCATTTCTTGTGCAAATAGAAATTAATAAAAAAAAATCTGTAATGTAAAACATCATGCCATATTTATTTATGACAATTGCTTTTTAACAAAACAAGTAATACATCCTACTTAAAAAAGGACTTGGACGATGCTTCTCCCTGGGACAATCATAACAATAATCAACCCACATAACTTCTGTTCACAAGGAACATTGGAAACGTGCATTGTACAACTTCACAGCCATTAAAGCAAAATAAAATAACAGCGTACTTTCTCAGTAAATTGGGCCTAAATGAGTGGACGACGTGTCCTTATCAGACTACAGCTTCAAATCTAAATGAACTGAAAACAGAAGGCCATCATGTAACGGTACAATCTTTAAAATTAGGTCTGGGCTCAATCTACACTGCAATGAGATGTGCAAACAAAATCACAAAGAGTGCAAAAAATATAAGCAGTTTCAGTCCCTACTAGGGATGCACCATATATGGGACTTTTTTCGCCGATATTATCGTGCTTCCCTACTAACCAGCATTGTGCAAGTATCAAAAGCCTGATATTTCTTCTTGCTCTGTGCCAGTACAAATACACATCGCTGAGCCACTCTGCTTTGCACTGGCTGACATGCTCCTCCGTTGCTAGGAACACACGTCATGGTTTATTTTACCTCCACCACCACACGAATCGGCTTCTGACAAACGCAGCGTTTCCTCTTGCCTGAACGAAATGTGTAAGAAACTACAATGTCCAGCTGTTTTGGAAAAATTCAGATTGCAGAAGTCAGAACATATGGACAAATGGACATTTTGGGGGGCGTTCACTTCTACTAATAATACAAATACTGCATCAGATATTTGAGGGACACAAGCACGTCTGTGAAAATTTCACTGTTGTGTTCAGTATCAACATGTTTGCAACTTACACATTATTATTCATTTTGAATTAACAACACATCCTCATCATTTAATAAAAACATAATCTGCTCACAATTATGATTCCTACACACATTCCATCAGCTGTTCAGCACAATTAAAGCAGAGGGGTGATTTTATGACATGAAGTACTGGACGCACAGTGAGCCAGTTCAATGGAGACGATGAAGGAAACTTGTGGATGTTTGAAATAGACGAGATCTTTAGCACATTTTGCTGAGATTACGACAGGATGTTTCTGCAGTTTGTCACTTGGAAATGCATGTTTCCAATTGTTGATGAGCCGAAAGGCCGGCATGCAGCAGTAACCCTGAGGCCGTGGCATTGAACAAAGACGGGCTCAAAGAGAAACGCAGCAGAGAAGATCTGTCAGCACACTGTCCACAGACCACCCAGCTGCAGGCTGCACCCCCACCACTGCAATATAGATTTATAGCAAATCACAGTCTCTGTGCCATTATGTAAATCATCTGTAACTAAAATTGCAAGCAGTTTGCTTCATTTTCATAAGATTTGCATCAATTAGTATATATTATGACATATTCCTGACACAGACCCCTTTAAAGGGGCAGTTCACGATTTTAAACCAATACACTCTTTTGTAAAAATCAGCGAATGTTTCCTCGCGGTCAGTTAGCGGCTCTGTAAATTGAATACAAAAAAAATGTTGGTGCGGAGCAAAGATGCGTGTCACTTTATGGAGTAAATTTGTGGAATGGCTTAGAAATAGAAATGAAAGTGTGTAAAACACACGAGAGATTTAAAAAACAAAAAAACATTTAAAAACAAGATGATTTACAAATATAAAAATGAAGTATGATCACCAGAGTGCATATGAAATGTATTTGGGATTTTGGGAGGACAAAAGGCTATAATGTATAATATACTTATTTATTTTTGTTACTTTCCTTCATTGCTCTGTATAAATTAAAAGAGCAGACAAATTAATTAATGATAAACGGTGGATTAAAAGGGTAGGCGTAAGGCTTCATCCTACACCTTTTGCTGTCTTGTTGTTGTTGTTGTTGTTGTTGTTGCTTGTTTATGTTTTGTTTTTAATTGCTAGAAAAGCATTAATGTAAATGTTTTATTTATTGTTTAATCAAAGTCTAGACTGAGTCTACTGTGTATATAGGTTGAGGAAAAAAACCCTGAAATAAACTAAGAGCCCTCTCCAACATCACGTACTGCCCCTTTAATACACATCACCAACTGTTTGCTTGTGAAATAATGCAGGATTTTGTGACTTTTCTTGTTGATGCTGTTGAATCACTAAAATATGATGTACAGGTAATTACAGTTATTTATTTCCACTACTCAGACGTGTAGTTATTACACCATTATGCGTATTTTATTTTAAATCTACTTTCAGTCAATTAAGAACAAAGCCAAAACATTAAGGTCGATGAGTTTTCATGTGAAAATAATGTGTGAATGCAACATTGTTTAACTTGTCAGATGATTTAATCATATTTCACTAATAAAACCAATAAAATAAAAATAAAATTAACATTTTTAAAAGGTGATGATTAAATCAGTAGCCTTATTAGAATGTATTTAATAAGACTTAATTTATTAAAATTCGTTTTATATTTTTAGCAGGAAAACACTTATGAGTTAAATTGAAACAATCATTTTGAATTGACGTTTTGTATTGTCTGTTAATAACAATAATACATACGGTGACGTCAAAACAGTAGAGTGACAAAATATCTACAGAGCCCACAGACACATGAACTTTGACCTCCAGCTGCAGCAACTAAGGACAAATCATGATGTTCGTTCATTTGGTGCAGTTTTCTGCACCTCACGTCAACCGTCTGTTGACGTGGCAACGGAAATTATCGCTTTGCTCAACTTGACACGCGCCGTGCATTTATAAGTATTATTATGATTTTTATTTCAGAATACTGTGGACATGAAGAGTGCAGAAGGTGTGGAGGGGGGGGGGGGGGGTCTTACTGGTGGTAGTCGCTCCTGCAGAACAGTCTGGTGTCTCTGGAGTAGCAGGTGGCGCGGAGCGGCCGCTGGCACGCGGCGCACCGCAGGCACCCCTCGTGCCACGACGCGTCGGCGACGCGCATCACGAAGCGGTCCGAGATCATCCGCGTGCAGCCCGCGCACACGGCCCGCTCCGAGGCCCCGCCTGCCGCAGAGGAGGAGAGGCGGTGAGAGGCCGCACGGTCCCCTGAAAGGATCAGGTCAGCCAAACTAGAAGAAGATTACAATCTACACCGTCAAAGCGGTGAAAAGTCCAGGGGTTTCATTTCATTTCGTTTGACTGTGTTTCCATGGACTGCGTCTCACTAAGAAGAACCGAGCACGGGATGTGAATCCTCCGTTTACACTGATGAACACAGGTTTGCACCAGGTCGCCTTTTTTGGTCATGTACAGCAAAAAAAATACTTTACCCCGCCAGAAGTGTCCAGCCTATTGAAGCATTATAATATTTTTAACGCTGGAGAAAACATGATGTCTCGTGCAGTTGAAAGTTAAAAGGATAGAATGAGGCTCAGAGGGGAAACAGAGAGCAAGTAATACAAGTAGAAACAAAAAAGGCGTAGATGGGTCATAGAAAAATAAAGTAGACCTGCCGTAATATCAAATTCAATTGAACTCAAACATATATAAACATGGGCGCAGTTGAGGAGAAGAAGGGAGAGAAACTCACTGAGGACAAGATCCAGGGAACCTGCGTCGGCCCGCACACCCTCCTCCACCTTCATGTCGCCCAGCATCTGCTCGCACGCGGCGGCCGACACGCGCCTCTCTGGCGGCTGCGCACGGGGCCGGTCCGTGGGCCGCGACCTCTCCCACCTCGGAGACCCAGCACGGCCCGGGGAGGCGGACACAGCCGAGGGCCGGTCAAAGGAGACGACGCAGAGGAGTTGGACGCGTGTTGATGAGCCGACGTGTCTCCAGAGGTGTGGAACGAGAAGGGTCCTGGCACAGCGACGGACCAGCCCCCTCCTCCTCCTCATCCCCCTCCTCCTCCTCATCCTCCTCCTCCGCGCAGCGAGGCCATATCTGGGGACAGTTCGACTCTCTGAAAATCAAACACTGACTCAAAACCAGGAAACACCCGATGCCATTATTTTCCCTGACACATTTAGACCAGCGGCTTCATTTTTCAAGAAGATGTATTGATTCAAAGGGTCACAAACCCGACGGGGGTCACACGACGACGTCAGGATGAGAACATCGTACAGAACAGATGACTGAACATTTTCATTTCACTGGGGGGAAACATGAATTTGGAAATTAAGATTCCGTGAACAAAGAAAAATGGGAATTGGAATTAAGTATTGTAGTCGACGATAATGTGTGGGAAGACCTGTGCCCTAATAGCCAATTGTGGAAAGAGTTCGATTGGAAATTAAACCTCAGATATTTTCTTATTTCTTATTCCATGTAAAATGACCTTAGCACCATGTTGGAGATATTGTGGTACCATTGGGGACCAGACACACATATCTTTTAGGATTGCACAATAATTCAACGGTTTTGGATAGGTGTTAAAAAAAAAGAAATTATGTTATTAAATATCTCTTTTGATCCCATATTATATATTTGTTTCTATATTTTTGTCAGGAGTTGTACCTAAAGAGAGATATAGCACGGGGCAGAGATACTGACTGAATTCTTTGATTGCCAACGAAATGATATGTAACGGAAAACCACTATAGAGGTCATTGTAATGTTTATTCTTAATTTTTTTCTAATTCATTTTTCCTAATGCAATCGAACCTGCTTCATTTCAAATGCTTCCACTTTGGTTCTTTGTCAGGGAATGCTCTGTTGTTGTTTTTAAAAAACGAAAAGAAACACAAAACTAAATAAAAAGAAACAAAAAGGAAAATTCCAAATGATATTGAATGTTTAATGAAGGTCCTACGTGATGAAATGTTCAGGTGTATGCGGTCAATCGGAATATTCTGTCTTGTACACGCGTCCCGCAATCAAAATTAAAAAAGAAAAATTCAATGATTTAGAAATACCCGGGACTTACAGTAAAGTGTTGATGTCGTAACGAGTTTTAGGTCATCATCTTCAGAAAAACCTGAAAAAAAGAGAGGGGTGGAGTAGAGGTCAAGCTGGGATGTTCAATTTTTAATAAAGTAGTGTGTGCTTATATCCATATAAAACTCAAATTCAATTCTTTATTTTGATGATGTGAAGTCCAACACTGCCCCCCTCTGGTCAACAGTTGAAATGCACCAGAGCAGCTCGGGTGCGGTGGAATTCTCCTTCCTATCCACTATTCCTTGACCTCAGTGGAAAACGTCATGACTTGTGGGGCGTCTCTAACTCCTTACTCTCACATAGGAAGCTCCAGTCCATATCTCCAATGCTAAAGGAGATAGGAAAGAAAGCATTGAAGCACCTTTCCCATGCATTTAGAGAATCTGAACAGCTCTTATCATGGTGCTGAGGAAATACTTCTGGGTCACTTCGAGATTTAGGAAACTTCCTATGCCATTTTGACAATTCCACCTCACCCCACGTCTGAGTGAACACACTGGGCTCATCTCCAGCTGCTGCTCCAGAACAGAGGTTGTTGTAAAGACGGATGCAGGAACTGGACCCAAAATGCAGAGGTGAAATTTTAAAGCAGACATTTTTTTAAATCGGAAAGAACACAAACTTACAGAGCTCCAAAGTAAAACAAAAAGGGTGTCCACAGGTGTGGGAATGGAAACAGATGAACTCAGATGGAAGAGGTAGCAAACACAGGTGACGAGCGGGTTGGGGGAAAATGACAGACGAACTGACAAGGACAAAAGGGAAGCACAGAGACTAAATAGAGGTGGGCGGGGCTAATTGAACACAGGTGAGACACATGGGGGAGGAGACACGGGGAAAGTAAAGTGAACAAACAGAAACACAAATAAAACAGGAAATACAAAGGTAACTTAACTAAAACCTAGACACAAGCACAATCACAAAAGCAAACAAAGCAACACACAGTCCCATAGCTCATGGGGGCAGAATCCTAACAGTTGTTTGATCAGATCCCGCTCACTGTCTGTAAGCGTAATGCGCCACACAAGAAGGACTCTTTGAAGAGACGTGCCACACACATCGCCGTCCTGATTTCTATCACTTTAACAAGCAGCTTTTAAAAGAAAAGAAGAAGAAAAAAGCTGTAAAACCTCTCTTTCTCTTTTGAGGAAACGATCGGCAGCTGACACACTTGTAAACATGTTTTTGTGATGTTGTCTCTGCTGTTGATCGCTTGTGGAAAACGAGGCGGTCGTGACGGTACCAACACTAAGCCTTCTGGGTAGTCGCACACTGCTGCCCAATGAAAGCAACCAACAAGATGAGTTCAATGACACAAGTTCGATGTTGTGATATCTCGACAGGTGGTCTGTGTATCCATTCAATTCTAACCAGTTTAGCTTCATTCATGCTGTTTGTGTGCTCATTTCATGAGATAATGATTATTAATGGGACCATTTTTTCACCTTTTTTTCCACTGTAAAAGAAGTATAGTGTAAAAAGCTGAATTATAGCCCTTCTGGAGAGAGTCATAGTTAAGAGGCACGGAACTCGGTTCAAGGTCGGAGTGTTGTTTCAACACACTCCCAAACAGGCAAAGAACCAGTTCAAATCAGTAAAGCCTTTATAATGACACACATCAATACATTGTATCTTTCATCTTATGAACATTTTTCTTCAAATGTAATATATCCTGATTAGAGTTGCTTACCTTTTGAAATCTGATTCCTTAAACTACTGAATCCTGATTTCATGTAATCCAACTCTGGTTATGAATCTATAAAATGTCTCTGCCTCAAACTGTACATTGATTAAACCAAACGGAGTCGTGGGTGGTTGACGTTATCAAACCCTCAAGCAGACGTGGTGATCTTGAATAATTGCATCAGTGCTGTCGATCAACAACAACACGTTAAAAAAGTGACTGTTGTGTGAGGATCAGAATCTCATTCATATCTACCACCTCCACCAGAGGACACCACTGAGTCAGAGAGGTCATCACTGTAAGAAGCTTTATTGTTAAAACAAATACGTGAGATCAGGAAAAACATTTCATTCCACGTTCCTTTAGACACCGACTGTAATATTCATCACTCCCAGTTAAAGTAATGACACTCACAGTTAAGGTAACAATCACCAGGACTGAAAGAAATATATTCATTATCATAATAATGATTTACAAAACCACCATCTACAACTTGTGTCCCCTCTAAAGTCCGAATCAAGAAAAACCTTGAATAAAAAATGAAAGGACATGTTGGAGGCAAAGACTTACAGGCAGGATGAAGAGATGAGTGACGCAACAGGACTGGAGTTTCTCAGGTTCAGCAACAGAGAGTTCACAGTCCACTCAAATAACTGAGGTGGAGAATATAGACATAGTTATTTAACAGCCTGTGAAGATTTGGAATGTTACATTTGAAGAAATGCTGCAGCAAACAGAAATATGAGTCACACGGTCAAATGAACCAAGTGAACTCCTCTCCACACAAGTTTCATCTTGATGATGTCTCTTGTGGAAACTGTTTTGTTTTTTTAAACTGTGTGAATTTAGAAGAACTTTGAGCACATCAGCTGTGCTTTTGTGGCTCTTCACTACTGTGGGTTCTTGTGTTTTGTCCATGAACCACTACAACTGAAACTCTCCCACGTATTTTACATACAGTATGTTACTGCACTGTCTGTGATCTCACGCGACTTCCTCACCGAGACACAACGGAGCATCTTTTCCCTCAGGCGCTGTGTTCACGTGGTTTCTCACCCGTGTGGCTCTTCTCCTGTTCAAAGTCCATTCAGCACGAAAGTGTGAAAGTTCTCCCACATGTTTAGTAAATTCGACAGTACGTTCGACTTTTAATCTGTACTCGTGTGTTTAAGTTTGATCCCTTACTGAAACATTTCCCACATGTTTCACAGGACTACGGCTTCTCACCTGTGTGGACTCTCATGTGAACATTCAGGTCAGTGCGCCGTTTGAAACGTTTCCCACATGTTTCACAAGGATGCGGCTTCTCACCTGTGTGAGTTCTCATGTGAACAGTCAGGTCAGTACTCTGTTTGAAACATTTCCCGCATGTTTTGCACAAATACGGCTTCTCGCCTGTGTGAGTTCTCATGTGACCATTCAGGTGAGAACCCTGTTTGAAACATTTCCCACATGCTTCACAAGAATACGGCTTCTCGCCGGTGTGAGTTCTCATGTGAGCATTCAGTCCAGTACGCCGTTTGAAACGGCTCCCACATGTTTCACAAGAATACGGCTTCTCAGCTGTGTGAGTTCTCATGTGACTTTTCAGCTCATCACGCCGTTTGTAACGTTTCCCACATGTTTGACAAGAATATGGCTTCTCACCTGTGTGAGTTCTCATGTGCAATCTTAAGGAGGATGGCCGGCAGAAAAATTTCCCACATGTTTTGCACAAATACGGCTTCTCACCTGTGTGACTTCTCATGTGAATATTCAGCTCATCACGCTGTTTGAAACATTTCCCACATGTTTCACAAGGATATGGCCTCTCACCTGTGTGGACTCTCATGTGAAGAAACAGATGGCTACTATTTTTGAAACTTTTCCCACATGTTTTGCACAAATACGGCTTCTCACCTGTGTGGACTCTCATGTGAAGATTCAGCTCATAAAGCCGTTTGAAACAATTCCCACATGTTTCACAAGGATATGGCTTCTCACCTGTGTGGACTCTCACGTGAAAAAAGAGATGACAATTATGTTTGAAACCTTTACCACATGTTTTGCACAAATACGGCCTCTCACCTGTGTGGACTCTCATGTGAGTTTTCAGGTCATGACGCCGTGTGAAACCTTTCCCACATGTTTCACAAGGAAATGGCTTCTCACCTGTGTGACTACTCATGTGGACCTTTAAGCCACTACGGAACCTAAAACCTCTCCCACAATTCTTGCAAGAATGCAGATTCTCACTTTTGTGACTGTTACAGTGACTCTTTGTTGGGGGAGAGTTGTCTACATCGTCACTGTGACTTGTGTTATTGTGACGTCTCTTCTTTCTCTTTGTCTCTTCATTTCTAGTTGATCCTGGCTCCACCTGCTCACTTCCTCTCTGATCCTGGCTCTCAGCTACAGGAGAGTAGTGAGAGAGGAGCTGCTGGTCACCGTTTGGTTCTGGTTCACTGTTCTCACTTTCCTCATGAGTAGGAGTCAACACAAAGGTATCAGTCTCCTGATTCAGTACAAGCTGCTCTCCCTGACTGCTGACTGGTTCCTCCTGTTCGTCTTTCATCTGTGGAGGCTCTGGCTCCTCTTGGTCCAGACTGGAGTTCCTCTCCTGGTCACGGAGCTGCTGCTCAGAGAGAACCTCCTCCTCCTTACAGACATGTTGCCGTTGGAGCTCTGGAGGAACAAAGGGACACAAGATATCATCACTAATGTAATGGTAAAGAAAACAGCCATCAGTACAACTTAGAACCTTTATCAGCACTCTGAGAGAATTGAAACTAATGATAAAATGCGAAATAAGTCGGGGACCTCTTAGTTCTTTTTTCCATTTCCAAGAGGCGTTACTAACGGATTGAGTCTCATTCAGACCATTCTGCTTGTACTCACGTGTCCTGTGGAGCTTTATCTCGGGTTTCCAGACGATATCCAGCAGTCTGCGCTGATGCTCAATGTCTTCATTGAACTCAATGATAATATTCTCGGTGACTCTGGGTTTTTCTTCAGCAGCAGGTGGTGGTTGCTCTGGCTCCTCTTGGTCCAGACTGGAGTTCCTCTCCTGGTCACAGGGCTGCTGCTCGGAGAGAACCTCCTCCTCCTTACAGACATGTTGCTATGGGAGCTCTGGAGGAACAAGGGGACACAAGATACATCCTCACTAATGAGACGATGGAGAACGAATCAATACAAACTGTCTAAACCGTGACCAGTTTAAATCCTGTGTTAGGTTTCACTCAGACCGTTCTGCTTGTACTCACCGGTCCTGTGGAGCTTCCTCTCGGGTTTCCAGACGATGTCCAGCAGTCTGCGCTGACGGACGATCTCTTCCTGGTACTCGACGACACTTGTTTCAAAGTCTCTGGATATTTGTTCTGCAGCAGCAGTTAGTCGCTCGACGACGAACTCTGTCAAACGATGAATTGAGGACATCGTTTCTTCTTCACCGCTGAAACATCTGTCCAGCGCACGACACCACCAGCGTCTTCCAGCTAGCTCCTCATCCGCAGCATGATCCGCAGAGCTAACGTTGTTTACTTCCGGCGGGTGTCACACCGGGAGGTTCCGCCAGCGGAAGTGAGTTCTTCTTCTTCTTCTTCTTCTTCTTCTTCTTCTTCTTCTTCTTCTTCTTCTTCTTCTTCTTCTTCTTCTTCTTCTTCTTCTTCTTCTTCGAGTATTCCGGCAGTTTAGACGCTGCTGAGCGTATTGCTGCCTTCCACAGGTCAAACCTAATCCTTTATTTTTTAAGTGAGTTAGTTCCACCATTAACCTAAAAAAAAAACAATTATAGTACAACAAGTAACGTAAAGTAAAATATAAATGACAAATCAACAAAGTGCTAATATTTTTTATTTATTTACTGAGATGTGTGAGTGTGTCTCAGTTACAATCCACCTCTGTAAATACACGTGTTCAATATGAGACATGTCCACTGAGCAAAGTACCAAACTGTATCATATCATACTTTAACTTCACCTCCAGTTACGGGAGTTTGGAGACTGGTCGAAAGTTGGAGGGGACTGAGGCGTCTAGATTGGGTTTTTTGAGCAGAGGTTGTACTATTGCAGTTGAAGGTTGTCGGCACAAGACCTGAAGCAAGACGGCTGCTTATAATAGTTTGGCTCTCTGCTTCAGATTTCTTTTAAAAAGTGAGGGGGGGACAACATCTGAAGGACAACCTGAAGGTTTCATACGACCAATAACTAGGGGGTGAGAGACACAGGCTCAAAACGAGTTGAAGACAGTGGAGCCAGTGACCGAGATGGAAGGGTCATCTCTGAGGAAGCATCAAGACAAGCAGATATGGGGTCTTATAAAGAATTGAATTAATGGTACTAGAAAGAACACACGGTTTGTGGACATTATTTGAAATGACACCAGAAATAGATCAGATCTCAAATAAAACCGGCATGTGGTCGAACTGTGCTTGGGGCACGCCCCCTCATTATCATTGTATCCCTTGTTACTGACAATAAATCCATAATGGATTTCCCTTTAATTCAAGCCGAGCTGTGTCATACTTTTCTTATTAGCTCAGTGTGAAATTCCACTGTGTCAAAAAAGTTGTTGCTAATCCGATGGATGGAAACGTGCCACTGCCGACATACAGCCGTCTGTCTGGGGACCAATAAGAAAATAGCTGTAGTAACAAACAGTACTCCTATTCTCCTTTGAGTCTTTCTTGTTCACCTGCCTGTCTACATTTCGACACTATGACATGGATTAAAAAGATAAATAATGACTCACGCACAGGCAACTGTCACTGGATTAGTTGAGTACCGAGGAAAACTTCTTTTATATTATTTCAAAGTGGATTTATTGACAATCATTCACAATGGACATGAGAGAAACTGATATCCATTAAGTTGAAGTCACACTCAACAGTTTCACATACGTGTTCAGATGGGATGTGTTCACTCCATTACGACTAAATCCTGAGATTTATAAATCCAGAATTTCACCCATTTAGCGACGACTGGAATCGTAGTAAGGATTACCTACATAGTCGAGATGTCATTCCCCAATCACTGTAATGTTAAAAATTGTGATCCATTTTTACCTTTCAGTGGATGAAAGTTAAAACAGACTTCTAGCGTGAAACTAAATGTTTTGTGTTTCTTAAACTTGCAAACGTCTAAATCAGGGTCCGCCTCATAAGTCCGTCTATGTTCAGGCTTGAAGCGGAGTGACATACATTACTCTTTACCAAAATAAAATTCAACTTTACATCAAGACATACGTTCATCACAGTTTAATAAAACTTCTTTATAATACTAAGTCATCTGATGCTGTTTTGTTCATTCTTTAGTGAATAAAATCTATGCGGCAAAATCTGACTTTTGTTCAATACCCTACAAAAATAACTGTCCTATTGAAACTGACACTGACTGCATGCAAACTCACAGGCATAATGAAAAAGCAAAATTTGTGATTTGTTGTCAATGCAGGCATATTTGTCAGACATCAAATGTTTCTGCAGGGCTGACAGGAGCTGAACACCACAGCTGACAAATGACATATCACAGACCAGGCAGCTGTTTATCGTTTCATTCCATCAAACATGTCGGAACTGACGACACTTCTGAAAACAACAAAAAACAATAATGAACTGACTTACACATAAATCAAACAAAAATATATAGAAGAGTTAATCCATGCAGTTATGACTTGATAATATTGCAGAGTAAAACAGTATTGTCTTGTAAACATCCCTCTTATGAACAAATGGAGTGAACAAAGAAAAATGCTACCGTATTAACATAAAGGAAAGGTTACACAGAAAACTGAAACATCTAGTTTAAGATTAATATCTGAATTAATGCATGAGAGGGTTTTGAAAGCCTCTTTTGTTCATCAATGATGTTCACAGTCAAGAAAGACTTTTAATGCTCATATGTAACAGTCACGTTTAGCTTATCATAGATGATGTGATGTCTGAAACCAAAAGTCCATATTCAAACACAAAAACAACAAACGAAAATGATTATGACTTTTCAGCAACTGGATCTCTTCCTTTGAAACATCTGCAGAGGACGTGTTGACTCACCGACTGTTGTTTCAAAGCAAATAGAAACACCGGAAAGTTTTAGTTTTCATTAATAGCTTACTAAAAATGGTTAATTTGAAAATCAGCCCGTTACTGACATTGTTCAGGACAACTTTGAGATTTTGAGTTGGAACCTGTTCCAGAAACTCATCTTCAATCATTTGAAACATCACTGTCTGTCGCCCCGAACTGCCTCCTCCACACATACTCATCGCTGATGTGATGTGAAAATAAAATACTTGCATCGATAAAACATATGCAAGTTGAAGAGACTTGAAGTTCTACAGAGCTCGTTGTTGTGGGCGAGCAGAACACCAACTGAGCGAGTGAGAACCCAGTCTGGTTCACAGGGTTCAGAACCAGCACCGGTCCCAGTAGAACTGAACCCTGGTGCTTCCGAGGGGGTTTGTGGTCTTCACATATCAAATGAATAATAAAAAGAGACACTCACAAAATCATTTCCACTCGTTCAACGAACGAGAAAGTTTGTTTAAAAGGGCAAAGTGAAAAGGAGCCGAGTCAGAGTCGTTCTTTAACAGTGTAACGACAGAACAGAACTCGATCACTTCACATTTGTTCATCTGTGAAGAAGAATCATTTACAGTCAGGAACACTTGGACAGAAAAATCTTACTGTTGGATAAATCCTATTCTTAGAAAAGTGAATTAAACCCGTGAAGGTGGTTCCTATACGGTAAAAAAATACCCTAAAAACTGAATTCTTTTTCTGCTACTGACTGAAATGTGTCGCACGTTGTGTTACAAATATGTCAAGATTTATCATATAATATTTATGTTCCAATTAGTTCAGAGTGACTAATGGAAGCTGTATTTGTTTGTATGCCAGTAAATTAATCATTCAACACTGCTTTGATCGCGAAGGCTTCGACTGCTCATATCCATGTCCGTCGGACATTAAACCCCAAATAAAACACACAAAGAAGTTAACGTAGCATCAGCTACACAGAACGAATCCAGAGTTCACAGAACCCTGGTAACACCTGGAACTGTTGACGGAAGTTGTTGTTTGAAAAAGATTCAGAGTTTGTTAAAGCTAAAACAGGGTTCGACTCGAATCTCATGTTCATAATAATATTAATTCAAAGTCAGGCTTTAGTTTGTTTCGAATCATCCCTGATGTGGACAAACGGCGCTCAGCAACAACACCAGTTATAATTGCCAGAATCATAGGAGCGGAGCAGTGGTTCTGTCTCCAGCCCAAACTGCTTCTCGTGCACAGAGATGGTGACGTGGTTTACAGAGTGTCACAGTAACATCTGAAGAACAATGAGATCATTACCCACAAAGAGGATCAGTACAAGCTTGAAAAAAAAAATCCCAGAAAGATTCCTTTTGTTATTTCCGACACACGAGCCGGGACAAGTCTCCTCCTCGAGCAGCCGGCAGGACGGGTCGGCTGCTTCCACGCTCCCGACAGGTCCGTCCACAACAACGAGTCCTCTTCTGCTCAGTGGAGCTGTGGGTGTGTCTATCACAGGGGATCAAATCAAAATTCTTCGGAGAATGTTGATGTGAGTTTTAAAATGTATTTTAAAACTCGCGAAATTCTCAATTTCTTTCAGCGAAAAAAGTCGAAAGGGCCATTTTAAAATCCATCCCATCAGTGTTGGGTCGTTGTCTCAGCCGCGCCCACTGAGCCCTCAGTGTTCTGCTTGTCGTTGTTTTGCCTTTCATTTCAAAACTAACACAAAAAAAAACTAAATGTCTCCCAGATGGTTGTCTTTTCCTTCCTGTTGTCTTGGAGAGGTGGGGTGTCACTTCTTGCTGAAGGTAGGTCAGTAGTTTTGTGCAGGTCTCTCCTGCTGGAGTCTGGAGGGGGAGGGGGATGTTCAGTGGGTGGGCTCAGGCCTCGGAGCTCAGCGAGGTCCGTGTTGGACTGGGGGGCAGGCGAGCGGCGGCGCTGTGCTCTGTGCGGAAACTGTAGTCGTACTGCGGAGGGAGAGTCACACAGTATTCATATCATTATGTAGCAAGTCATCTGCTCTCATCAAACTAAGAACCACACTGATCTCTGGTGGACACGTGGTCTCATTACATTCCTACCTTTACCTTTTTACACAAGTTAGAGGATAATTCCTGTTTATCACAACTTGCATCTTTGTAGAAATAATACAACACAGCGTTGCTACTGCTAGATCAGTCTAAGAGGCAATTATTACTCGCATTCACGGTGACTTTGTGACTGACTGATCTGATCGTCTCAACTCGTATACTTGGTATTTTCACATAACAAAGTTGTGAAAAAAAGAAACACTTTGTATTAAAGTGTTAGCAGAACTGTGAAACTCACCTCTTTCTCAATCTCAGCCAGTGACTTGATGTTGATGCCCATCAGATCCACCTGCTGCAGCTGGACACAGGCAGATGAGATCGTAATTTAATTGTAAAAAGGTTCAACCAATGGCTCAAATTTATTTCCCTTCATCCTATTACTGAAAAAACATTTATAATATGTTACTATATATACACATATATATACACCAGTCACAAGATAACTGGCTTACAGCCTAAGATTTCCTGTTTACTCTGATACATTAAACAAGACGTACAGAACTTCAGCAGAGGTGTTAGACCTAAGACGTTAGGTAACTCACATCGGACGAGGCACAGGCAAACTTCTCAGATATCATGAAAGGCACTCCATCCATTGCTAAAAAAACAACAGAAAAAGAAAGATCAAATACATATTGCTTCATGAATCTGTCTTCTGCTTAGAATCCTAAGACACAACAGCGAAAACATCCATTCACGATGTCAGCACTCATGAGGAGAATGTTTACTGACGTTCTAGATCACCTGAGCGGCCAGACTTCTACAGAAACAACCCTTGGAGTTGCCCTCTGGTGGTCATTTGAGAGAATACAGGTTTTAGGCACATAGGCATGGTGCTTCCATTTCTTATATACAGTCTATGGCTGCAGCGGGAGCTTCACGCGCGGAAGGGGTTTGACTTAGACTTCATCCACACATCACTGTTCTGGAGTTCGCGAGCACCTCAAACGGAACACGGACTGTGTGTGAATGGGTGGACGTGACTTGTACAATACAGCGCTTGGGAGGTCGATAAGACTAGAAAAGTGATACAAGTACCATCCATTTATGTGTGGAAAAGCTTATAATTAATACAGGGGTGCAACTTCAGTGTGAAACTAACGAACAAGTCACTTAAGAATGAAAGCAGTAAAAGTTGAGCTCGAAAAGAAATAAATATGCAGACTTTTGTCAATGTATCCGTTTTAATTTGTGTGCACTAGACTATATAAATATAAATGGGATGATCAAAATATTTTTTCAGTAGAGCTCTGTGAGACCGTGGTCCTATTGTCACATAATGTCAGCTGGCTAGCATACTCATAATGACATTGCTTCCTACTGAATGATGGTGGTAGGAATATTAATTGTCAGTCCTGCATAGGATGGGGTCTGCTTCACAACACCTCAATCTGGAGTTCAAATATTTCAACTCAAGTGAGTCAGTCAAATGACGCAAATTTTACGTCTTTGCGTCGCCCGGCATCTTTTCATAGACTTTTGTATGTGATCTCATCGCTTTGCATTTAGTCTGAACGCAAGATAAGAGGTTGATAACCAGTCGCAGCTATTATATCAGCTTAGCATGAAATACAACGCTGGTTGTGTTTCTCACTGACGCAGTGGTTTGGCCTGAATCCAATTCACAGTGATTTAATGGCCATTGTGACATGGTCATGACATGTGACATTATATTCAGGTAATTGTTCACCTCTCACAGAGATATCATCAATTTAAGACGCGCCGTATTTCTATCTGAGGCACATTACGTAGACATGTTAACGTCTTTGTGGAATAACGACGTGGAGTTCTGCAGCATTTTGTGTCGTCAACAACAGTTGCCAAGCGCCAACTGCTTGATCCACAATCAGACTTTGCTCTGGAACATTTAAATAATGGTGATGCAGTGATGCAAAGAGGGAAAATGTAGATTTTAACATGTGAAGTACATTTTTACACAGAAACAACACCAAGAGGCTGCTGACCTGAGATAGCATACAGGTTGGAGTTCTGGTGCTCGTAGTCTGGTCTGGTGGAGTTCTTCCCTCGGAAGCTGGCCGGGAGGGTCATGGAAATGTGCCTTGGGACAAAACCAATGAAAGGCTCTCAAACATTTGGTTCGTTGATAGCTCTCACATTCACCAAAAGAGAAGCATCTTTCAAAGATCCCACACATTCCCTCCAAGATTAGAAGAGAAAGTACGTCACCCTGCTGTGTTACATGAGTTATGGATTCAGGGATAGGTACATGAACGCTATAGTTGATATTACATCATTCTCAAAAGCAGGATTTTACTATTTAGTTGATCGAGCTCTTTGCAACCATTTTGCCTCCATCTTCACATAATAATAATTTCCATTGTGGATTAACCTGCTGACAATTCTTTTCCATTAACTGATTTGATTGTTTGGTTTGTAAGAACTCTGAAAATAGTGCACTCATTAATTGTCGAAATGATTATAAAACAGTTGCCACTTTACTGCAGCTTCTTGCCTCACACACAGGCTCACTTGTGTGAGCGGGATGAGCTGGGTACGTTCTATATTCTGTGAGTGAGAAGTTACTGATCAGAGAAACAGAGATGAAGCCAGGATCCATGGTGTGATTGGTTCGTTTGGTCTGTTTGTTTGTTTGTTAGTAGGATTATTAAAAAAAACTTAAGGACGGATTGGGAAACCTAGATACAGCTGCCTCCCTACTTAAGAAAAATAAAAATCACTCATTTAATTAGGGAGCAGGAAATGGACCTCAGTATTGCTCTTCACAGTAGAGGGGAAACTTTCAATAGAGTCCTGATAATGTACTAGAAATGGACTTCATAGCAGACAAATTCACTCATTTCTTTCTGACAGTAAATGGACTTCTTTTCTAAATTCAGATGCGTTTCCTTTCCCTGGAGGAAAGCCTGTTCGAGGACAGAGGACATCCTCTTTCCTGGATCAGGACAGAGCCTCTCAGCCATGACATGTTAGAGCTAGTTGGATGAGTGAGGATGAATATGATATGCGAGTTCACACGTAAAAACATAATAAGTGTGAACATACTTGGGCATCAGAGCTGCTGGGACCGGAGCTGAGCTGGAGGAGGAGTTCACGTTCTGGATATTGTTGGTAGTTGGCGTGTGTGTAGAGTCCAGGGTCCGAGGGACGTTCCCCATGCGATACCAGATTCCCATGTTGTTGAGCTCTCTGTCAAACATGTTCATTAAGTATAAGAAGAAAGAACTGAAGAGACTCAGACAATGTAGGAAAGTGGACAGGTTCAACACAAAGCACGTCCACTTCATAACATCCATTCACAGAGCTATTATTGTGCGGCCTTGTGCTCCTCAGGGAGAAGTCCAACTTCAGTCTACTGTCTCTGATGCCTGTACCTGATCTGGAATGAACAAGTATTTGTCAAGTTTAAGACCAACACTAGAATGTAAACCTAAGCTACTCACCCTATGAAAGTGTACTGTGGGGGGGCCTGCTTGGAGCGTCCCAGGATGCGGATGTCACAGATGGCTGCCTCTGTAGAGTCCCTTGGAATAAACTTAATACAGAGTCGCCTCTTCCTGAAGGCCTGCTCCTCTGTGGGACACAAGAAACAGAAAGATGGAGAGTCACTCCCTTCCAGGCAGCTCAGTAACTAGACCTTTAAGCTGTAAGTCATTAATATTTTATTTTATCTCGACTTCAAAACTCACGAGTGTCAATAGTCTCCTGGATCGGTATGAAACCCACAGGCAGAGTGTCTTTTATATCTATCAGCTTCATGTCCACAAGAACGTTGCCTAAATGGCTCTGTGGAGAAAGGGAGAGGACAATCAGCCCACATAGAAATGGGAACAGAGTGGTGTGTGAATCTAACCAGCTCAAACTCGCCAGCAAGTGTTTAATTGAAATATTTAACATATAACAAAATACTATCATATGCACAGCTGGTAGGTGAGGGGAGTTTACTTACATTTTCTTTAGAAAAGACCCTGGTGAAACAGAGGTAGCGGGTCACCTTGGATTTGAAAAGGCCATCTTTCCACAGGTCAGCGTCCAGGCCGTCTGTTGTTGTAGATACCTGGAGACGAGACATCATCGAAGGTGATTCCAGTGTCGGTCTCATAACATAATGATGAGATTGTAACAGACTCTATTCCTAAAAGTATCTCCACTGTTTAACAGCAGTTTTTAACTAGACTTAGCATAAACCAAGATAAATGTTATAATATTGTAACAACACACACAGTCAGTGTGACTCCTAGTGCTGGGCAGTATACCGGTTCGTGCCGCATATCGGTGTTTATTTTCCATATGCTATGTATTTTCAAAAATCGTAACACCGATGCTAGTGGTTGAAACGTGGCAAAGAGCGCTCTGACGCTGTTTGAGGAGGACCCTTTTCACTGCAGCACCGCTAAAAGGCTAGCTACAGCTCTTGAGCAGAAACCATGATGGACAGGTCGGATAAATAACTTTAAGAACGTTTTAACGTTTTGAACAGGACAGGCTCACAAGTAATATGTATTTGACACACACACTCACGCACGCGCGCGCGCGTGCGTGAGTGACACCTTACTCACTAGGTGTTCTTGAAGTACATCAAAACGTGCATGGTGAGTATTATCATAGATTCAAGTAAAATTCTGGGCTGTTAACAAGAAATTGCCAATGATTTTTGCATTGTTACATAGTATATAAGTGTCCATCTTTTCTTAGTTGGGGATCACTGACTTACAACATCATATCCAGTGGGTGCCCGGTTCCGGGAGGCAACTACTCCGACCCCAGTTATCGGATCCATCGGCATTTCTGGCAACGCTTCAGAGAGTTCGCGAACCTCAGGCATCTTTGTAGACTTCTGCAACAAAAACCATCGTGACAGATAAGCTTCTCGGAAACTGCTCTGAAGCGGGAGCACAATGGTGCAAAATGCAAAAAATGGTCTGCAGCAAGGTCAGTTTACCTGACATGAAAATAAAAACATGCATTTCGCTCCATTTAACCTACGAGGCCACCCCCTTTTGTATACAGATACAGCTGGTGAGCTATCAGGTTAAAATCCCCCCCGAGATTCATAATCACCAACAAAAAAAAAATTCTTATAACAACATAAAAAATCTCTGTTACATTTTGCACTGCTGCTTCATTGTAGCGCTGTGTGCAGAGCATAGAGTCACTCAGGCCCTCCCTCCTCCCTCGTCTCACCCATAGACACATTGACAATGGACCAGTCTGTCAGTCTGACTGGTTATACGGAGCAGCCGGAGAAATGAAATCACATTGGTGGCACGATGGACCTTGAAATAAATCCCCGGTTTTGCCACGCTGCCTAGACGACAGAGGCCTCCTGCACAGCATCTCCTTGACTACCAGTCATGTGAAAGAGCGGTGGCACAAAGAGATGATCAAACTGAGGAGACTAGCTGACTCGCTCAATATCGTTGTCTCAAGTTGAAAAAAGAAATCTGGGCTTCTGAACCCAAGAGGCTGCAGACCAATGAGCTGATACATTCAACTCCTGAGATTATTTCTATAGCCAGACAGCACACGCTAGCCACAGCTGAGTGTGTATTCTCATGCGCATCAGTGGCCTTTCGGATTAACGCTCATTGTCATAATGTAACATGTGGAACCAAATGGTGTCCTTTGTCAGGTGCAAGGACTTTTTCACCATTTTCTTGAACACACACCTCCGTGCATTCATCAGGTCTCCACTTTGACAAAGACCCAGCAATGTAGGGATATGAAGGACAGACTGAACCATACAGTACATGTTATAAATGTATTAGTTTATTATTGGGTCATTAATTATATTCATGATTTGTGAAGTACAAAAATTACTTCCACCAACGTTTTCTCAATAGGGCGTTGCTGTGGTTACACAATCACAAGAGGGATATTCTGCTGTCTGACTTCCTGTGAAACAGACTCAGCATCTAGCATCCAGACATATAACACTGTTCAACTCATGTGACATTTACTGGTATGACTGTGTACAGTAAATCCCTGTTTCAAGGCAAGGCAAAAATCAAACCCATTAAAAATATTTTCATCAGTACCTGGTAAAAGATTTTTCAAAGTATTTAAATTCAAAATAAAACCATGAATATAAAATACCATCAGCCTTCTGATTGTCTTTGTCCCCACACGACCCCTGAGGTCATGGTGACAGATCAGTTGCAGCAGGTCAATTTACTGCGACAATGTGAAACTGGGTGACCTCTTTCAAGGAAGGTGGAGTCAATATTCTTTGAATGCTTCAATCAAATCTAGGAAACTGGGAGTGGAAAGTCTGTGGAAAAGTTTCAGATGCCCTGATCAATAACCGTTGGCATGCGCATTTGTTACGATATCATAGTCATTCGCTTCATTCATGGTCAACAAGTTGAGGCTCACTGCTAATTTCATAAACCGCTAAGAATTAAAGTTGACATGTTATGCTCAGGTTTATTCAGGTTCATACTTTTAATCTTGGTCACCGCTTGAAAAGGTTAATGGCTGTAATGTTCAGAAAAGACGTAAGTGTTATCACACTGCCCATTGCCGCAGCTCCTCTTTTCACCCTCTGTCTAAAACGACTGGATTTATTTTAGCCCCGCCTCCAGATAAACCTCGGTCGGCTCTAATTGGCCAGCTGGCCCCGTCTGTTGTGATCGGTCAATCAATTTTCAAAACGTGTGGGAAATGCCACGCCCCTTCACCAGAGACTGTAGATTCTTAGATCGCAGGCGGGGCGACCCCCAAAAGAGTCCGACTGTGACGTCACAGTGGGACAGAAATCTGAACCAGTTGTTCAGAGCTGCATGGTTTAGTCAGCTCATAAACAAACACCAGGGTGGTCTTCGTTCACAGTTTGTGAGCCAGCAGGCTCCGCAGATACACACATTCATGTGCACAAACACTGAAAGAGTGACTTTTGCATAATACGTCACCTTTAAAGCAGCACACAGTGGCGCGAGCGCCGCGGGGAGCCTCGGCTCCACACCGGGTCGAACTGAAGAGCCGTGTGGGGCTTTAGCAGCCGAACCACCCGGACACGCCAGTCGTCACCAGTCGTCACCACGACACACGTCGCGGTCGAGAAAGCAAAGCCTCATTGATTGTGACCATTTATCAATTGGATATGTCACGTGATCTTCAAAATGGGCGATGGCGTTAACAGCGTATTAACAGACATCTAACCCGATTAGATCTTCTTCATAGCAAATAGCCAAACGAGTGAATATAGGACAGGCTGCCTCTCTCCGTTCCCCCCGCGGCTCGTCAGCTGTAGCTAGCTGCAGCCGACACAACCGCTGCATGCTAGCCGACTGACACGCTAGTCGGGTAGCATGCTGGTGGCGCCCGCACCCCAGCTCTGTCCGACGGGCGAGGCGGTCGGACCTGCCCGCGGTGTTCCGGCGCGAGGCCGCGTCCGGGCCGCCGTCGTGTCCCGCGGTCCGAGACAAACGCGGCCCCCTCGCGGCACCGCGTCGCTCCGAGACCCCCGACTCCGCGGTAGCTGCTAATGCTAGCCGACGTGCTAACGCGTCGAGTTGTCGACTTACCCGGCGACGTGCGCGGTCGAATCCCAAACACCGGCCTTCCTCCGTCCGGGTCCGTCCGGGTCCGTCCGGGTCCAACTCCCTCGCGGCTCTTCAACGTGTCGGGGATAATCGCATCTTTACGAAATGACGATACGAATGAATAAAGCGCCACACAAGATGAGCGGATGTGTTGTGTTTGTGTTCCTCCAGCCGGTGCAGTGAGGGATCGCAGTCAGTGTGTGTGTGTGTGTGTGTGTGTGTGTGAGGGGGGGAGGGGGGAGGGGTCTTGTATTGAACACCAAACACATCACTTGTCAATGATGCACTGTAGACAGTTTAACTGTCACAGTTAATCGACTAGAAATCGAATAGTAAAATTAACTATGAACTATTCTCTGATTTCATCTTCTTCAATGTGAAGAATTTTCTGGTTTCTTTGTTCCTCTGCGACAGCAAACGGAATATCTTTGGTGGGTGGACGAAACAAAACATCCTCTTGTGGGGTTTTTTTTTGGGAAACAGGATTTTTGACAATTTTTATGACATTTTAACGACCAAACAACTAATCGATTAATCGAGAAAATAATGGACAGATTAATCCGTTATGAAAATATTTGTTAGGTGCAGCCCTGATGCACTGTCACGTGTGTACGGACGTTTTCTTGTCTTGTTTCTTGATAAAACGTCTGTCAGTGAATTGAAGGACTACGTTTACTTGAATGAACATAATCAAGCAAGATATATTTAATTTGTGTATTTATCATCTGTGAGAGGGAATGAATGATTTTACTTTAATTGACAAAAAGAAAATATGACAAATTCCAAGCCACCAAATGAAAACGCCTGCTCTGGTAGATAATAGCACTGCAGCTAAATATTGACCAGACAGTGATAATCACTCCTGGCCCAGTCAATGCTAACAACTTAAAGCATCTGATCTCTGTCTTAAAACATATGAATGTAAAAATATGGGCATCACTTTGAGTGCAGGCGGCCTAGGTCCAATTGTCGGTGCTTACGTATGATGTCAGTGTATTATTATATTATTTTATTTTATTAAGTGCAATACCACGGGCACAAAAATAATGTGGCTGCAGCTTAAAATGAAACATTAGAATAAAGTGCAGTGCGGTAAGGCATATGTTTATAATAAAATAAATATGGTTAAGCTGTTTTCAGACAGGAACTCTGGACAATGTTTGCAGAATTGCGTGCAGATATTTTCCAGAGTTTGCCGTTCACATATGACGAATACAGCAGTTGATTGTCCGAGTCAGACGTGTTCACAACCTCAGGATAATCTCCAGAACATTCTGTGGCGTCTGTGTAGAGCAGCAGGAGGCAGGACATGACCACAACTCTGCTGCTGCCGAGAGTTTTTGTTCACAGCCGTCAACACGTCCACTTGCTTGTTGATTCTCTGGAGATTCTCCTGCTGTTTTCTCACGTGAGTTCATTCAGAGATTATTCTCGGGGGCTGGCAGGAGAAACTCTGGAGAATGTGCAGAGCAACATCTGTGGACATTTACATTCTCACATGCAGCCGCTCTGGAGAAGTTCAGGACGATGTCCGGACGTCAGTGCAAGTCTGAGTGTAGCTATGAATATGTCTGTCATGTCCGTCAGACAACAAATGTAAAGCAAACTGATCAGAAACATGAACACTTTATTTTCAAAAGTAAGTGTCAGAGTGTGAACACAACAAGTTCACTGAAGACTCAATCGGTGATTCAAACAGAATCCAAAGTGAAACCTCATCCACCGCAAACATTTAAACCACAGGTTCCAAAGACTCCACCGCCTACAGAGAACACAGAGACACTGAGCAACCAGACCAGAACCTGAACCCAGGATACAGAGGTTCAGTGAATGTGGTTCTGAAGGTGTGGAGGTGGATCATTGAGTCAGAGGAGACACTGTAGAAGGACAGAGTCCCAGCAGGATGGTCCACATACACTCCCACTCTATTAGACATGGAGGACGAGGACGAGCTAATGGATATTTCTGTGTTATTGTGCCAGACAGAGTGACCATCATGATCAGAGCATCTCTGATCATTTCCTCCAAAGTAACAGTCTTCCCTGTTTCCTCTCCTCCTAATTCCTCTGTAACTCACGGATATAAAAACATCTTCTCTCCACACGACTTCCCAGTAACAACGACCAGTCACAACATTTTTGATCAACATCAGCTGAGGTAAGAAGTCAAATCTCTCTGGATGATTATTTACTGATATGTTGTTATTCCCTGTAAACTGACAGTGTGCTCTTCTGTCAACATGAAACTAATTAAATCCACACTTACACTTCCCGAGACCAGCATTCAACCACTGCTCTCCACCATGATCCATCCTGTAGGAAGAAACAGTCAGAATGATTTTCTATCCAACATGAGTCCTGACTGAGGAGGAGGAGGAGAAGGAAGAATAAAAGATGTGAAGAAGAAGAAGAAGAAGAAGAAGAAGATGGAACAGAAGCACCTGACTGCTGGGGCTGTATGATGATACGTTCATTTTTATTAGACAAAAGTAAATAATGAAACATTAGCTACAGTTGATCTAGTGAACAGGAACCTATGACTACATATATACTGCAACACAATACTGATACATTCATCTGATCAATGACTTTTCGACTCACTGCTCTGAGCCCTTGTTGTGTGTCCGTACCTGAGAGTGTCCAGTCTCCAGTGTGGATACTCCAGCCCAGCAGACAGCAGTTTCTCTCCTGAGGCTCCTGAATGATTGTAGCTCAGGTCCAGCTCTCTCAGATGGGAGGTGTTGGAGCTCAGAGCTGAGGCCACAGAAGCACAGCCTTTCTTCTGTGACCAGACAACCTGACAGACTGAAATCAACAAAACCACAACACTGGAGGTCATTTGAGGAGTCTCCAATGACGCCCTCCAGGAAGTAAAGAAGCATTTCAAGGCAAACTGATTTCTGACCTGAGAGTTTCCAGTTGACAGTATGGACACTTCAGTCCAGCAGACAGCAGCTCCACTCCTGAATCCTGCACCTGGTTGTTACTCAGGTCCAGGTCTCTCAGACTGGAGCTGAGGACGGAGGACAGAGCTGTACAGATTCTCTCTGTCAGGTTACAGCCACTCAGCCTGAAAAGGAGTTAGTGATGAAGAACATGTTTTAGTTTTGACAAAGTAAAATATCAAACAAGTTGCACATTGTTGTTATTTTATTTCCTTGGTCCACCTACAGAGCTTTATTGGAAGCTTTGACCACCAGCATCAGCCTCAGAAGAGCCTCCTC
Source organism: Scophthalmus maximus (assembly GCF_022379125.1). Lineage (NCBI taxonomy): Eukaryota > Metazoa > Chordata > Actinopteri > Pleuronectiformes > Scophthalmidae > Scophthalmus > Scophthalmus maximus. The sequence continues at coordinate 5,867,461 of NC_061516.1, forward strand.
TGAAGTATTTCTTCAAGTGAAACACATCCCGATCTTTTCCTGATGACAGTAAATGAAGACCAGAGCCGACCATTGAGCAGGAGACAGTTTCTCTTTGGACAGATGTTCTGATCTCAGGGACTGTTGGATATCTTCCACTAGACAATGATCTTCCAGTTCATTCAGACAGTGGAACAGGTTGATGCTTTTCTCTGGAGACAGATTCTTACTGATCTTCTCCTTGATGTACTGGACTGCTTTCTGATTCGTCTCTGAGCTACATCCTGTGTGTTTCAACAGGCCTCGTAGGAGAGTCTGATTGGTCTGCAGGGAAAGACCCAGGAGGAAGCAGAGGAACAAGTCCAGGTGTCCATTTGGACTCTGTAAGGCCTCGTCCACAGCACTCTGATGGAGATGTGTCAGCACAATTTTTTTTCTTAAGACAGAAGAAAACCTGGATGTTGATGGTTCTTCTGACATCACGTTTACTCCAGACTTGATGAAGGTCTGATGGACATGAAGAGCCAGAAACTCCTGAACACTCAGATGGACGGAGCAGAACCCCATGTCCCTGTACAGGCCCTGCTCCTCTTTAAAGCTCTGTGTGAGCACTCCTGAGTAAATTGAGGCTGCTTTGATATCGATGCCACACTCTTTCAGGTCTGATTCATAGAAGATAGGGCTTCCTTTCTTCAGCTGCTCAAAAGCCAGTTTTCCCAGAGACTCGATCATCTTCCTGCTCTCTGGACTCCAGAGTTGATCTGCCTCAGCTCCTACATCATACTTGAGATTATGCAGTTTGGACTGAACCACCAGGAACTGGATGTACATCTCAGGGTCTTGGGCAGCTCTCTTCTCACTCTGGTTTTCAACACGTACTCCAGAACATTATCAGAGATCCAGCAGAAGAGTGGGATGTGGCACATGATGTGGAGGCTTCGTGAAGTCGGGATGCGGGAGAGGATCCTGTTGGCATTCTCCTCATCATCTCTGAACCTCTTCCTGAAGTAGTCCTCCTTCTGTGGGTCAGTGAAGCCTCTGACCTCTGTCACAATGTCAACACACTGAGGAGGGATCTGATTGGCTGCTGCAGGTCGTGTGGTCGCAGTTTCCCTCCTGATGAGGTTTGTCAGCAGCACGTCCACTGATGTGGAGACTGTAGCATCAGTAAGGATCTCAGTGTTGTTGAAGTCCAGAGGAGGTCAACACTCGTCCAGACCATCAAACATGAACACGACCTGGAACTCTTCAAACCTGCAGATTCCTGCTTCTTTGGTTTCAGTAAAGAAGTGATGGACGAGTTCCACCAAGCCGGACCTTTTTCTCTGTCAGCACATTCAGCTCTCTGAAAGTGAAGGGAAACATGAAGTGGACGTCCTGGTTGGCTTTGTCTTCAGCCCAGTCCAGAGTGAACTTCTGTGTTAAGACTGTTTTCCCGATGCCAGCCACTCCCTTTGTCATCACTCTTCTGATTGGTTGGTCTCTTCCAGTTGAGGCTTTAAAGATGTCTTCTTGTCTGAGGGTTGTTTCTGGTCTGTTTGGTTTCGAGGAAACTGTTTCAATCTGTCTGACCTCATGTTCATCGTTGACCTCTCCAGTCGCTCCGTCTGTGATGTAGAGCTCTGTGTAGATCTGATTCCGGAGCGTCGGGTTTCCTGCTTTAGCGATCCCCTCAAACACACACTGGAACTTCTCCTTTAGGTTGGACTTGAGTTTCCTTTGACAAACTGCAGCCAGACTTTCTGAATGGACAAACAACAAATAAGATCAATGAAAAATCATAGTCAAAGTTTCAACATTTCATGAGAATATGACCAAATGTCTGTCCATCTCTTGAGAGGTTGGTCAATGTGCCATTATGTTGAATCTGTAGAGAAAACCTCTTACTGCTCTGCAGACGGTCAGCCAGCTCCTCCCGCTTAATCGTCCTCAGAAAGTTCAGTGTGATCTTTAGAAACACTCCTGCGGAGAAGAACTCTAAGACCACGGATCAGTTTAGATTCATCTCCCTGCTCAGCGAGGAAGGGAGGATAGTCTTTGTTCTCATCTACAGAGGATCTTCCTCAATAACTATGACAGTGACATGTCAGTGTAGAAAGGACTTTCCAGGAAGCCCGAGAACCTGGAACACCCACTTGGACAAGGATGAGCTTCAAGCTTAACCCAGGTCTCAGTACTGTTCAAGATTACAGGAATATACTATGGAGAAAGGTAGATAGAAATACTTGTGTTTAAAAGAAAACATTATTTTTCATAATTCATCAGAAACCATCAAAACATTCCGAGACTCGTATTCAGTGCTGTCAATCAGCTGGTAAACTCAGCCCTCCCTTCTGTCCCAGTTGACTTGTTCTCTCATTGACAACTGTCTCTTTATTGTTGTTATTATCATCATCAGTATTGTTATTGTCATTATAATAGGTCCACACCGGCCTCTCGTACAGGGTTGTCCTGCAGAGGGCAGCATAGAGCTGCTGATTCTGAATAATGCAGGTGAGTTGTCTTCTTACCTTCCCTCTTTAAGGCCAACAAGTTTATCCATAGACCGGTCACTCTCCATGGACACACAGCTGGGGTCTGCTCTCTGCTGCTGCATCCTGATACAAACACACAAGTTACAGATGAAAAGTAGTTTGAACCTGAACAAAAGATGACAAAACTGTCAGCAGCTGAAACGTTAGAGGCAGATTGAGAATCAGTGAGGAGACAGCGGAGGAGTAACTCAGCACTGAGACTCTTCATCATTAGTTCTGAGCAGTTGATGTGACAGTGAGTGTGAATGATGATGGTGGAGGGATGTGAGCGATGAGTTCTGACATGGAGACGAGTCATGTGACAGTTCTCACACTGGACGATTGGAATCATGAGTCACAGACGCTTCAGTCAACTGACGTCCGTAGCCCCCAGTCATCTGCTTGTCCCTGTATGGCCATGGTGCACATCTTGAGTGAGGATTTTAAATGTAAGTCGTGCACTTCAGATTTATTCAGAAGAAATTAATGTGACTGTGATGCTCAGTGTACTTTTGTTATTCTTTTATAAGGTGTCACCAGACATTAAACAGGTCACCTGTCTGGGTGAAACGGATGAGTTAAAAGTACAGAAATATTCAAAAAATACTTTTTATTGGAATACAATGGTTGCTAAAATATCCATGAATGTAACCTAATATGTCTAAATATGTTTTGTACAGGACTTTCTTCAAGTGCCATATTTCGACTGTCACTGTTTTTTCCCCCTATAGAGTTATTTTAGAGTAACAGGCATTAAGTAAGGGGCCTTTTTGTTAAATTAGTTTTCTTCTTGCTCTCTTTGTTTTCTTCTGGCATTAATTTCGATTGGGCATGTGCATCATGACCTGTGGTTAATGTGCAATCATAAGAACTGTAGCTTGGTCAACTGGGAGTTGTAGGTTCACTATTAATTTAGAGACCTCTTTTTTGAATTGTGGGGTTTCCCTGCCACATGAGTTGGATCCTAAATATTATGGTAACTTTTGGATCTCTCCCGTTGCACCAGTGTTACCTAAACTATCTTCTTCATATACAGTTGCTGATCGTCTCTATACACAGTCTATGGTTGAGACAAACTGTAAGTGCAGGACTCCAGTAAAGTTTTAATTAATAACTTTTTATTACCCAGTTATCTCAGATCATAGTCTCACCTGTTGATTCTACCAGTGAACGGAGCAAAGTTCATTAATTTATTAAATTTATCACCTTTCATAGTCACCAGTCACAAAGTGCGCCACAAGGATAAAACACGAGACAGAATCTACAAGAACAATAGACTCAGAAGAAATAAAACAGGAGCAGGAATAAAAACAGAGACACGGATTAAACATTATTGTCAAATCAAATAAAAAGCACATCGTCCTCACATGCCGGTCTACACACATGGGTTTTCACCTGCTTCGTCAAAGAGTCCACAGAAGGAGCTCAGGTCTGTGGGGAGACTGTTCCAGGGCCTGGGGGCTGCAGACCGGAACGATGATCTCCCCCAGTCTTAAAAACGAGTCCCAGGCAGCCCACACCTAGTGAGCCCCTGGCGGAGGACCTGAGAGTCACCTTGTGGTGCGGAGGTGCAAGAGGTCGGTGCGAGAGACCGTGGGGCCTGGACATGCAGGGCTCTGTAAGTGAGCAGCAGCATTTTACATTGAACTGTGAAGTTTACAGGAAGGCAGTGCAGCGAGGTCAAAAGAGATGTGACGTGTGACCCTCTGTTGGACTGAGTGAAGAGCCTGGCAGCAGCGTTTAGGAGCGATTCTCACCTGCTGAACTCACCTGAGATCCGCTCGCTGACACTTTCCACCTTCGTGTGGAGAGAAGAAGCTGCTCGTCGTCCGTCCTCGGGGGCCAAAGTCCAACCCCACATCAGAGCCACGTCAGGTCCGCTCCAACCTGGGGCAGAGAACTCGCTCATCAGGTGGTGTGGTTCCACCATGTGTCGATGGTGGAACTACACATCTACTGTGCTGATCATGAGCTGAGCAGAGAAAGACGACAGTAGGGACGTTCGAACTCCAGACAGGAGACGTCTGAGCAGTGGAGACTTGTGACTGTGGTTCACAGCAGCTCAGACTGAGCTGGAAGGACAAGGTGCAAAACTAAAGAGGCAGAGAAACACGGCACAAGGCTTTAAAGGCCATCTGGAGTTTATGTCCCTGGCCTGATGGAGTTGTGACGGACAGGCGTGCAGAGCAGTGTTTGTGTTTGTGTCAGTGACGGTGCGACTCACAGGTGACTGAGCATCAACAGCTCCGTGTTCGTCCGTCACTTCATTCCACTGCTGACGCTGCTCAAAACAGAAACACTTTTTTTTTTCTGCTTCAAAATCCAAACGTCTTCTTTTTGACTCACAGAATAATCACAATTGTTTGTATATATAACGTAATCAGGCATTGTTTGCTCACAGCAAATACAATCCTATTGTGTTTAAGGTTTGTATGTCTAATATTACTCCGCTGTAATTAACATGATGATGATGATGATGATGATGATGATGATAAAATAAAGAAATTATTGCAATTATCCTTATAAGTGCATTATTTTACCTATTCTGTCTTAGAATATAACACATGCAGTGTTTCACCAGTTGAAAAACCTTTAAATGGGCCTTACAACACATAAAACAGTATATTACCTTCCCAAAAGGAGGGAGATCAGTTTCTGGCGGACGAGCACGTGCAGTGAACCAGAGGAAGGATCTGCTCAGGGCGTGGAACAGGAGAGAACCCTCCTTTATTGATTGACTTGTTAAGTGGACTTTTACTTCTTAATCTATTCTACTGGACCCCTTTAGCCCACATATTTTAATATTATTATTTGAAGTGGTTTTCGCCCTTTTATCCATTTTAGTGGGCTTTGACTGGTGCCTTGTATATAAAATATGGAGGAATATATAAGACCTTGAAGAGTGGTAATAAATGTTCTGGTTCTAGTTCATCATTGACCAGCTTGAAGAACAGTCATTCAGACAGCCGCTCAGTGTTATAATCATAGACTGTATATAAACATGGACGTAGCGTCCGTGACGTCACCCATTGGTTTCTGCAGGCCGGTTTTGAAGCCCAAAGTGGGCGGTTCCGCAGCGGCTCAGCCGTCGCCATCTTGGCAGGGTCGGCCCCTTGATCAGGACAAGGGGGGGGGATTTTTTTATAACTCGCCCATTTATATTATATAACGGTTTCAAATTCTCCATAATTAGGGGCGTGGTTACTTGAGTGACAGGTGACGCCGCTGTTTGTTAGCCGCTTGGTGGTGTCAACGGAGCTTAGCTCCGGTCAGTGAACATGACTTCTCGACCGCGGTGTTGGAGCCTATAGTTGGTATTTTTTATCAACCAAGACGAACATTAAAATAAACTCAACATTGTCCATGAAAGTCAGGGACATTTTTAGACTTAACAAAGTGTGTCCTGAAGGCCAGATTCAATAGCAGTGACACTGCCAACTGTAGCAGTTCCAGGTCCCCTTCACAATGTGCTGGAGGTGAGTCTGCTGCAGGTCGTCTTCATGTTGACCAGCCTGATGCGACTGATCTCCCTCAGGTTGTCGTCACCACAGTGGATGATGAGGACGTCAGTGGAAACAGAGTGGAAGAAGGCTTTTCCACCCCAGTCCACCAGCCAAACACAGCACGCCAAGGTCTGCAGCTCTCTGGACACCTCGACGGACAAACTCGTCACCACGTCCACATTGTGACTGTAGGATTAAAATGAATAAATGAGTGTGATAAATTCTTCAGATAATGAAAAATGTGATGTCCACTAAATAGTGTAGCTCACATTTTTATGTTGACAACACTGTTATGTCACATCTGTAGGATAAAATGGAACTAAAGAGCTACATCTCAGAATATAGATGAATCTCTAATACTTTATTTTTAGACAGACTAGATAACTGTACAGTCAAGCAGCCACGACTGGTACTGGTTTGTTTTGTGCAGCTAGTGGAAGCATCACAGGTGAACTGAACAACAACCAATGTGCTGGAAGTAATAAACATCTAGTAACAAATATAAAAGTGCCTTTCTTACAGTCATGTTCAAAGCGATAATCTGGTACAGTAATGTCTATAGCAGTACAGGTAAAGTAGACTACCACGGACGTCTGTAAGTGTGGAAACTTGATCTGCGGAGTGGGGGATCATATATATATATATATATACGTATATATTTTCTATTTGTTTTTTGTTTGGTTTATGTATTTGTCCCTTAAGGCCAAAATAAAGAAATAAATGACAATAATAACTAAGACTACAAGCCAGTGTTAATAAAACATGTACTGTATGTCAAGAACACTAACCATCACGTGTAACTTCTGTTTAATTGATTTAATTTATTAGAATTCAAATATAATGGTGCAAATTACCACTAATACACTTTTTTTTTTAAAAGTAATTTGTAAGACTTATAATTTCAGTAACAAATATTTATTTCAAATGTTGTTTTATAGTTCCAGTCTTACTTACCACATGTAACGTTGGCTGGGACGACTGGTACCGGAGCTCACGTCACCGCAGTCAGTACCGACTGACGCGCAAACACACACACACACACACACACACACACAGTCTCTCTCTCTTGCAGGACTCATTAACTTTAAAGTGAAATACTCACTTATGTGAAATTTCAACCGTGCAATATTTCATTTTTGTATATATAGTATCGATATTTATAATCCTATCTAGGCTTGTATATATATATTTCTTTTTATATAGATTTCTATTTTCTGTTATCCACTTTTGCCAACATGTCCCCGTTGTGGGACGAATACAGGATTATCTGATCTTATCATTAAAGACACATTCAGTGTCACACACTAGATAATAATAGATACAAATCAAAAAGTGAACATACAAGATGTGACGATGAACCACGGGGTGGCGACACTGAGTTCATGACTGTCTGCCTCCGACACATCGCTCTGTAAAATAAAAAAATGGATTCATTAGCATCGGATAATGAGTTGTGATGTGTTACAGAGTTTGTTTCTGACATATCGAACGTATAATAAGGGCTCAGCGTGACCGCTCCACAGCAGGCGGAGTGTTGACAGTCGGGCAGAAAAACAGACGCGACGATTGGCTGGGCGGCTGGTGACGTCAGGCAGAGAGCCAGCCACTGTTTTAGAGGATGGAGAAAGTTTGTCAGTGTGTTGACGAGACGCTGCCGGAGACTGAAGTGTGTGTGTGAACGCGCGGGTGTGTGTGTGTGTTTGTGTGTATGTGTGTATGTGTGTGCTGGATCAGCTGCTGGACATATCACACCGTCACCTGCAGGACGGGCCCATGCGCGAGGCTCCACGGCTCTGCTCTCACACACACGGTAAGGTCCGGCTCTGACCCACTGCTTCTTCCATATATTCATCACCTACTGTCTATAGTGCATTCACACACTTCATAGGCGGTGAAGACACACACACACACACACACACACACACACACACACACACACTTCAACCATGAACTTAGATAGATTTCTGTAAATAAGAATCATAATGCCTACAGCCATGGAGCTCCACATCAAAATTGTCTTCATTGTTTATTCTGTACTATAACCGTCTTCATATCACCATTACAATATGTCAGTGAGGGGATTGTATCATCTCTCCCCCTCTCTCTCTCCATATATATATATATATATATATATATATATATATATTACGTGACAATTTCAACGTTACTAATTCTGCTGCCGCAAGAAGTATATCTTTCCTCTTACACGTATGTTTCTGAATGAAACTTGAATTGTTTCGCTGTGATATTACCCATCTCTGCGTCGCACTACCAGGAATAACTTTCTTCTCGTGGAAAATATAAAAGAAAAACAATTATTTTGCCAAAAAGTCAAGCAGGGCATATGTAACAGACATGTGTACGTCATTCTAACTGTGAACCGGAGCATCGGGATGTAAAACCCCTTTTCTAAGAGAGATGATGACGACCCACTCGCTGCCACCTCTCATCCACTGAGAGCAGACCTCTCCTCACCAGTCACAAGGTCGGACTGTTTCAGGACAGAGGTCGTTGCCACCAGTGTTCTGGGAACACAACTGGGTTTTTACAGTGGGGAAACACGGTGGCTGGACGGAGGACATGAGCCCGTCCGGTGAACGGGGACACTTCCCGGTGGCTAGAGGGTCGCGACCACTCTTACCACACCTGTACCCTCACCGAACACAGAATAATCCTCCATCATTGGTCGGAGAGGTAATGAGCTGTACCCGGGAAGCGGTCGTGGGCTTTTTGTTTACCCTCATTCACAACAGAGGGAGAACTTTGTTTCCGTCCGTCCCGTTCGAGTCTGATGTGTGTTGTGCTCAAGAGTTGTGGGAGCTAAGAATCATAGAATGTAGCTTGTAATAACGGGCTCTATTCTGGTGTTCAGGGAGGTGGCAGAATTCTCCTGGGGTGCACTGAGATCATTTCCGTGGGGGCCGTCAGCGCAGCCCAGCGGGAGGAGAGGCCTGGCAGAGGACGATCGAGGGCACAGGCAGGAAAACGACCCAGTGTTAGTGCGGTGTTCCGAATGAAGTGCCTGGTGAGCAGCACATCATGTGAGCTGGATCAGAAAGGGAGCGAAACAGAAAATGCGTTGTGCAAAATGGAAACGTCAAAGGATACATAGCACTGTAGTGAATTGCCTGGTTGGTCACAGGCTGTGGTGGGAGAACATCCAGGGCACTGACTCAGTCCCGGGTCACGATGCTCCTCAGCGAATGTGTCTGCTCCTGCCACTGTGCTCAATAAACACCGGGGGGGGCTTGTTTTCAAGGTCCTATACCGTGTTAGTATCGCAGCTGACGTCCAACGGCTGGCTGTGTTTGAATCCCCTCATATTCTCTCTGGCGGTGTTTCCAAAGTGATGCATGTGTGTGGTGGACTGTAAGGCCACAGGCAGATTCATGGATCACAACAGATCACAGTGCATGCCGCTGTATTACATTTTTCCATAGATACATGGTTTCATTTGTTGCGATGGCTTTTTGTCATTGAGATGTAGGCAACACGGTCCCTCAAGATGTTACATGATAAAACCAGATTGGGCTATTTTCTTCTGTTGGATTTCTGCTTCTCACTCGTGCAGTTTCCATCTCTGAATTGGAGATTTCAGACGTTCATATTTTCCTTTTGCATTACTGAACTACAGCTGATCATGCATCTCAGTGGTGCAGTTTACATTCTGTGCGGCCTTTCCAAATGTGCCACGCTTTCCTGGGAAGAACAGGAAGGGACCCTGGAGAAAGGCAAATAGTCCTGAGGGACTTTAGCGGCTCGAATAAGTTACACCTGGATGCCGAACCATCCGGACACACTCACATGTTCCAGAGTGTCGTGAGATATAAACTGTGAGGAGCGGTTACAATGGTACCAACGTGGCAGTAGACATTGTGGTAGTTTGCACAGTAGTTTGTGTGTTTGAAAATGAACCCCTCCTGTCCTGGGACGGGGTTTAGGCCCCTGTGGGACGAGGAGAGACGGGTGAAACAATTAGATAACCTTCTGGAATCGGCCTCACTCCGTCCCGGTTCCTCTCCTCAGGGTCATCGAGGAACGGAACAGGCCTCAGAGCGGCATGACTCATGAATCCTTTTTTAGATGTAGCTGTGGAACAATTTCATGAATTTCGTCATATTTTGAATGTAAATGTGACTATTTTGATAATGATATGTAAATGTTTAAAATGGAGCATTGGTGGTGGTTGATTGGGAAAAGGAGGGGTTTTGTATGGTTGACTTGGAGGATGGAGGAATTGTGAACAACCATTTCACATCTTCAGGTTGTAGTTTTGCCCATATGAGGGGCATTTTGATTCTGTAACAAAGAGAGGGCTGAAGGCCTGTCTGATACAATATTAAAATATCTTAACGGGTGGACGGATCTTTATGAAACTTGATTTATGAATAATATTGAAATTATTTGCACACAAATACATTTTCGGTCAAAAGTCAAGGTCACCAGGGCCAAATACCCCGACATATACCATCGTGTAGCTCATGAACCAGTGGCGTTATCGAGACGGGGCCATCGGCGTTGGGAAGATTATTGAAAGGCCTGTGACGACGTCTTGTATTCACAGGTGACCGGTCAACCACTTGACCATACATATTAAAGCTAGAGCAAATTCGGAGGTCATATACCACATTTGACCTTTAAAGGGCCACAGTACCAGTTTTCATGAAAATACCTTGAATGACCATAACTTGGGAAAGAGAGGTCCTTAGAGGTCCTCATTCATGAGAATAAAATCTGTATCCAACTTGATGGCATCATGATGCTAAACGCCATATGCAACGTTACGTGAATGGGGCTGAAGGGTGCCGCCTCTGATTACCTTGTTAGATCCGTGCTATAGGTCAATTGAAACCAAACGACGTCTTTGTGGGATGACCGTATTTACAGTAACACCAAAATAAAGTAATGGAATCGAGATGTGATGTGGAAATACAGTGGCGTTCTTCACCAGACCAACGAGTCACGCCCTCCACAGTCAAGCGGACTTCCATCACCACCACCAGCAAAAACTCAAAAAGCATCGGAGGGCGATGCATAGTTTATATACACTGCTAACATTTGTCCCGGCAATTTTCGTAAAGACACAAACATTTGTCAGACAACATAAATCATCTGTTACCAAGTGTCTTGTGCTGCTGCTGCTGTTCCACTCGCACCCCTCCTCACTCTCACCGACCCACTGACCATCTGTCGCAGTCAGTCGGACCATCAGCAGCTCGGGGGAAGCCCTGAAATCAGACAGAAACTCGGCATACACAGCTTCCCCAGTGCCCGCACACACACACACACACACACACACGCACACACACGCGCTCACAGACGGGTGGCAACATCACCCTTCTAAACAAACTTTTGATTTCATTTTTTCAGGACCTGAAACGAGTGTCCAGTATTTAATGTTCCATGGCAGTTACGGCGGCGGCATGTGTGCAGTGAGGAAATAACCACGGCAGCCGTGGGGGTATGCCGAGAAAACACAATGCAGGGTGAAAGACACTGTGAGGGGAGCGGCAGCCTTCTCAGAGGTTTCAGTCAGCCGACCAGGAATGACGACTGTTTATGTGTAGAGAATTCAAAGATATTTTCATCTCCCAGTCGAGAGCGGCGTCACCGAAGGAGATGCTGGCCGCGGGAGCCTTTGGTCGGGGAGGCACTTTTTCCTTCTCGACCACCACATGTTTCTCTCCCGGTCCTCGGCATGACGATCACTTCAGGACATCACAGGCTCAGTTTGTCGGAGTCGACATGATGTGGTCAGAGTTGTGTACCGTCATCAGCCCGAGCTGTGCTTTGTCAGGCTCAGCTGAACCTTCCATCAGTCGGCTGCAGGCCTCAGCGGTTGCTGTGAGCCTCGGTGGGAAAGAGAGAGAAAAAAGACACCAATGTACCACATTCATTCATTCATTCTGCTCTTTTACTGAATATAAACGTGTGTGGATGTTGTAGTGAAGTTTCAGCAGCTGTGTAAACCTTTGACATGACATTAGTAAGGGGATGCTATGCCTGCAGTGTGTTGCTTTGTACTCAGATGTCGAACAAACAGCAACTTGGGATTTCCAAGGATCTTTACGTTCATTTTGAAGCCATTCAGTCCGCGAATGTCCATTTTCCCGTCTGTTGCATTGCGAACCAAAAATGCCAACTAACCATTAGCACACTCTCAACTCCAGCGTGCGCACCAGTGATCACGTGTGAACATACCATGCTCCGAATAATAATTCATTTGTGATGGCGTGTGATACTGGGACGCAGGAAAATCGGGAGCCGAGCCTCGAATGATCCCGATAGCGTCATCGAGCTACATTTCCAGTCATGCCGCTGCCAACGTAGTACACACCACCAGGCCACACTAAACTGAAAACTGCACGCCTGCAAATAAATCATTGCTCCATGGCCTGAGTGCGGCCTTTGTCTGGTGCTGGAGCGACTTCAGACAGCAGGTCTTGGTTCCTGGCAGTCTTTTGTGAGTGGACAGAGAGGCGTCAATACTGCGCCGCCTGGAACAGTGTATCAAAGTTGCGCAGCCTAATCCGCTCCATTAGGGGTTGTGCGTCTGGAGCCCCTTTCACACACACACAGCGTGGCCCTTGTTTGTGCAGCAGAGCAGTTGTCTCGGGGTGGGGAAAGTTTCAGCGGTGGTTTGCTGCAGCTGTGCCCCCTCGTAGCTCAGTGAAACCAGAGAGGGCTGGCCCTGCTGGCCCTGCTGGCCCTGCTGGCCCATAAAGCGCCCGCACAGACACACTGTCAGCGGCCCCGCAGCCACTGGAGACATCTCACGGGCTTCCTCGTCGGACGACTCTTTCAAAAGGCCTGAAGACACAGGGCTAACCTTACTGGCCCCTTCAGATCCATCAAGCAGCTGGAGCGATAAAGTTGCCATCGTGTAATGTGGTCCCCAGCTGTTTCTGTACCATTAAGGAAGAGACCCAGACGTGCTTAGTGTGAATACAAGGACAAATCCCCAAGATCCCTCCAGAGGTTTGAGCGGTGCTTTTAACCTGGGCACCTGGGATGAGATGTTAGTATTTGGATGAGAGACCGGTGGTGAAGTTAAGGCGTGTGCATGAAGAGAATGTCAAGGAGGAGGCTGGTGCAGACTGCATGGTTGGACTGGGAAAGAGAATTCAGTCTTCTTCCACATTACTACGTTTATGCCTGCTGTCCACTCTACTGAGTCCTACAGTCCCAAAACAGAGACGTTCGGAAATGATGACGTGGTCACTTGCATTCCCTTCTTGATTGGTTGTTCCTGGTCATGACTCAACTACCAGCGCTGAACACTCACTGTGACAGTTCCACCTCGACGTCGAGGATCAATAGTGTTGTTTTTGAGTCACATAGGTCTTCAGGTGTTCTAAGTCTGGATGGACATTGTTCTCCTTATAGAACACAACTGCTGGGGCCGGCCCGTCCACAGAGGCCAGTAAAGAGACTGACGGGGCCGGTAGGACTTTTGGAAGGTTTCTCGGCAACAGGTACCGGCGTCATTTGTGTGTGTGGTGATGTAACACTGGTCGCCCCGGGACATTGGCCTCACTGTCCGGCGCGATGTGAGCTGTCGTGGCAGGAAAGCTGAGAGTTGCTGTCTCCTCCTCGCTGCTTGTTCGCTTTGCAGCTGCAACTGAAGCAACAGTCCGTGTCTCATTTGCTCTGTATATATATATATATATATATATATATATATATATATATATATATTCACTGCAGTGTCAATATGAATGTGTGTGTGTGTGTGTGTGTGTGTGTGTGTGTGTGTGTGTTTTAAATCATAGTTTAATTTTTTTTTTTTTTTCCAGACTCAAGTGTTGGCCTCATGATTTTGTTTGTCGTTCTAAAAGTAAATGTTCTTATCAAAGTGTGGAAATGTTGCTCCTCAGACAGAACTGCTCTTTGTCTCATGTAGGTCATCCTTATCATTAAAAGAAGCTTTGAAATGTTTGACTAGCACCCGAGCACCGTGGAACCACCAGCCTCTCACTCGGGTTCTGTCGAGACTCAGTGTCACAGTTGTGTGCAAGGGAATTGGATCCGAACAGGCCAGTGTGGATAGAATGGCACTGGATGCTGTTGATTATATGACCCAGAATGGTTTCAATCAAACATTTATGTTTCTATACTGAAGACACCACTTTGAAAATTGAAGGTTCCCTTCCAAAATATATGTGACTAATGTGCTGGGTGGTGAAAGAATGCTGCAATCTGTAAAGCCCACAGGTCCTCTAGAAGGTTCATTCAAACTAGATCGTGACCACAAGAGCAAGGCTTCAGTGTGGAAATAATCACATGTTTTCAGTCTTTAGCTTTGGTCCAATCCAGACTGCGGAGGAGCTCGAGTCAGGAGATACAGTTTGTGTGTTATCCTGCAAACATTCTGACACACAGACCAGCGGTGACGAGTCAGGGTCCGATGAGTTCAGATGACTGTGACCATCGCTAGATTTTCAGCAGGTCTATCGTTGACCGTGTGCTCTGTCCTCCTCCGTCCTGTCTCAGGCTGCAGCTCCGGCTGAGATGGCGGAGTTCCCGTGCCGCCACAGGACACTTCTGTCGGTCGTGGTCTTCTGTTTCCTGCCCCGCATCACGTCCTCCCTCAACCTGGAGGACCCCAACGTCTGCAGCCACTGGGAGAGGTCAGTTCCTTTTAAAAGGCCTTCATGTTTCCACAACTTTCTGTTGCCAGGGTAACCAATCTTGCAAGCCACACATGCATGGGGCAGATCAGACTATGTGAGAGAACCACAGGCCGCAGCCCTCTCAGTCAGGGGGTTTCTTCAGGGGATCTGCATCACTCTGATCACGTTCTTAGCAGATGTACCTCACTTCACTCAGTCACATGGTGTCTCTTGTTGGATGTCACATTTATAAACTGGTGAACACCAACCTGTAAATACATTCAGTGAGATGTAAAAGAAGAAAGGTGGAGGCAGAATTCCCAGATAGATTATCTTTCAGGGGCTAATCTGAGGAAACAGCTGCAGACACATCAAGAGCGCCGGTCCGTTGTTCTCGTCCTGGAGACCGACGGCAGAGACGGATTCAGGGGAA